>NC_041397.2:106225597-106525597 GCF_900747795.2 Erpetoichthys calabaricus | reverse complement strand
TAAAGTCATTACACTCATTTTAAAAAATCCTCTTTGGATCCTAAAGTGATAGCAAACTATTGTCTGATCTCCAACCTTCCATTTTTGTCTAAGGTTTTGGAAAAGGTTGTTTTGGTTCAGCTTCAGGATCACCTCAAAAAATGCAATCTATTTGAAAAATTTCAGTCTGGTTTCCGAACTTCTCACAGCACAGAGACAGCCCTGGTCAGAGTCACCAATGACCTCCTGATGGCTGCTGACCAGGGCTCTCCATCACTCCTTATCCTCCTGGACCTTACAGCTGCATTTGATACGGTAGATCATAATATTCTCCTTCATCATCTTCACTATACAATTGGACTTTCTGGCATTGCTTTGGAGTGGTTCGAGTCCCATCTTACAGACAGGACTGAGTATGTGGCCTTGGGTGATGCTAAATCTCATACCCATACTGTCACCTGTGGGGTTCCACAAGGATCAGTGCTTGGGCCGACCCTCTTTAATATCTATATGCTACTCCTGGGTCACATCATCCACAAGCATGGAGTTTCATTCCATTGCTATGCCGATGATATGCAGCTCTATGTGAGACTGGATTCGACTTCTCTTACCCCTCCATCAACTTTTTCCTCTTGCTTGGATGAGATTGAGGCCTGAAGAACTTCAAGCTGATCAGCACCAAAACTGAAGCTCTTTTAATTGGCACCCCCCATCAACTTCGTTCCTCTGTAAATTGTATTTCCTTTTCTGACCGTATCATTACCCTCTCCCCTTCTGTTACAAATCTGGGTGTCAAGTTAGACTCCCATCTGTCATTTGATACACATGTCCATCACCTTTGTAAAATTGCATTCCTTCATCTCCAAAACATAGCCAAACTCCGTCCATACCTCTTCCTCTGTGATGCTGAAAAGCTGGTTCATGCCTTTGTCTCATCCAGACTGGACTACTGTAATGCACCCCTCATCGGGATACCCAGCAAGAGCCTTCAAAAGCTCCAGCAAATTCAAAACAGTGCTGTAAGGATCCTGATGAGAGTGCGGAAATATGAACACATTTCACCAATCCTTCGGTCACTTCATTGGCTCCCTATCCATCTCCGTATCGAATACAAACTGTTTGTTTACTCACCAGTGTATCCATGGAAATGCTCCACAATATCTTAAAGAACTCCTTATATTACAATCCACTACAAGAAACCTCCGTTTTACAAATACCCACCGCCTTCACCCCCCTGTGACCAAACTTCATACAATGGGTGATCGAGCCTTTGCAGCCACTGCTCCACGGCTCTGGAATGCCCTACCAGAGAGCCTGAGAACACAGCAGATTGTGGGCTGTTTTAAAAAACAGCTAAAGACTTTTCTATTTCGGAAAGCTTACTAACAAGAATGCTATAATTACTGTTGTTTTATCTCTGTTTTTATCTTGCTTTGCCTTTGTTTAAACTTTTTATGTTGTACTTTGAGATTTACTGCTAATGTAAAGTGCCCTATAAATAAAATGCATTACTATTATTATTATTATTACACCACAGTTCACTACTGGTTAAGCTTCCCAACCTCCTTATGTTCTGGCAGGTGGTCTGAGTTTTCTTGTGGGTTCACAGGGAAGGTGAAGCACTTCTCTGCATCATGCAGTGTGCATCTGGCGTAGCCAATCAGTCAGCCATTGTCCAACCCGCTATATCCTAACATAGGGTCACGGGGGTCTGCTGGAGCCAATCCCAGCCAGCACAGGGCGCAAGGCAGGAACAAACCCTGGGCAGGGTGCCAGCCCACCCGATAATTCAGACCACATGCCAAAGAGTACTATTGCTCAAGGGTAAAGTACGGGGCAACACTTTTTTGTAAGTTTAAATATCATCACCACTGGTTTATTAAATGTGCCTATTCCAGTTATTGGATTGTGCGCATTTACCTTCCAGTATTTGGACATTTGTTCAGTTGCCAGTGCCGTCCTTCCTCCTGTTTTCAGGTTGGCATGCTCCGTTTTGTATGCATGCACTACCACAGGCTACAGACATGGTGTGCCAGTACCATGGTGACCGGGGGTCTTACTACTCAGTTTAACTTCAGTTCCTGCCTTGTGCCCAGCACTGCAAGTATAGGCCCTAGTCCTTTGTGACCCTGAAACAGCTTTAAGGATGTTATGGGATGCTGTGTTCTCTAAACAGTATTTTTCAAGAATAGGTAAGCAGTTATTGTGAAGAATACAAACCGCTACAATCCATCTGTTCAGTTCCTAGACCCCATTTTTTATAATACAGTCACGAGAATTCATGGCAGCAACATGACCTGAAGACCAGAAACCAACAAATGACAGGACAGCAGTCCATCACTGAGGCACCTACACGCATTAGTGCTCAATTTAAACTTAAACTTTGGGGAGTAGGAGGAAAATCAGACGGACACCAGGAGAACATGCAAACTCCACACAGATGGGGACTCGGCCAAGGCTCACTCACAGTGGGCCACTTGAGGGTCTCCTGTCAGCCTCGTACATCTGTGGGGTGTAGTAGTAGTAGTGCAGTGGATTTTTTACATGCATGGCTGACCGCAATGCAACAAGATGCATCTCTCTGACGCAATGGTAAGCAAAAATGCATTAAGCTGCTGTAATCCTAACCCCAGTTTCTGTAGCATTTATTCATCTGTTCCCAGAATTAAGCAGATTTGAGAATGTACAGTAGTATTAATACAATGTAAATGCAGAGAACATAAAGCTGTGCTGGGCAGCAGGGTGTGAAAGGAGACCTCACTGGGACCCTGGGAGAACATGCAGACGCCACACAGGGGGTGACCAGATTGGCACTCAAACCCAGGATAATGATGCTATGAGGCTCTTTGTTCAGTTATTCATTAAATGATTCAAACCTCTCTTATTTGTCTTTACACATTCATCTCCTGGCCAAGTTTAAAAAGTAAAAATTCAAACCTCATTTCAGCTCCTTCATTTAAAGAGGGTTGAAAAGTATCAAAACTGATAGAAATATAACCAGGAGAAGTGTGCGGACTATAGAGCTGTACGCCAAGTCCTTAAACAGCCGTCGTCAGATCCAGGCTTGTTAGTGGAAGGTGCCATTGGAGTGCTGAGCTGATTCAGTTTGTTAAACGTCTTTGGGGTTTAATGTCAGCAGCTCTGCTCCTCGAGGTGAGACCACTGGGCACTTTGTGTCAACTGAGGAATGGGCCGATGACTTGACCTGACAGTCCCAAGAGGTGGACATCCAGCACTTCATGAACGGACTTGTGTGCATTAAGGTAAGTGTCCAGTCCAGAACAAAGCGTTTGTCTGATGGCCCTGCCAAGCTGCACACATGACACTCAGAGAGTCAGATAGTAACGCTCGCCAATCTTACAGCACAGTTACAAAATGATTATTAGACGTTTGTCTGGTTCCTTAATCCATGGCGACTTCTGTTTATTTCACGTTAAAATATGTTATGGGGCATGTTAGGCAGCTCACTCTGGGTCACATATCGCAACACAAGAGGCCTTATCTCATGCTTCTTTCTGGCAGTAAAAAGCGAGTCCTCGTCTTTTAATAAAGCTGCCATTTCACAGCTCCCTCGGTGGGCCGTCCAGTCAGTCAGTCATTCAGTGTTAATCTGGGAGATGGCTGCCTTGCCTTTTCTTTCTTTCAAGCATGTTCTGAATTTTAGACACCAAGCCGAGTGGCAAGGTGCAGCAGAGGTGAACTCCTTCTTGTGTCTCTGATGTCATGTAAGATAAATGGAGTTGTTGTCCTGTCTTGTGACTCACTCCCTGAGCTACACACCTGGGCCAAGTGCAGAGGAGGGCCAGAAGATGTCTAGACGCAGCCTGATTCATGTGTGGGACTGTAGGGGTGTTGGAATCCCTGCTTGTGTGTCCAACCAATCTGTGCACTCCAGTCTCACCACTGGGGTGGTCATAGGAATTGTTTTTTGGATGAGATGAGTGGCACTATATAATGCAGAAGGTGGACAGAGACGAATGACCCCACGACATGGCCTTAGTAGCAAACAATGGAGGAGAAGTCCAGCAAAAACTAATAAAAACCTTTGTGAGGACGAAGGCTGAAGTCAGCTTTTTATTTTTAGTCTCTCATCTGCTTTTTTATCCCCTGTTAGAAAGTGCTGCTTGGGGCCTAACTTGACTTTCTTTAGTTTACAATTTAATGAGGTTTTCAAAACTTGAACTTGGATTGTAGGCAGGAAGAAATAAATAACTGACCCGGGCAACATGACTGACAGATGAAAACAGCGCAAGCCTGCTAGACCACCCAATGTTTAGGCATGAGTGGGCTCACGTTGATCAATATCGATCCTCGGGCTCAGTGCTGACATTCATCCAGGCCGAGGGCCACTGCAACCGAGTGTGGATTAAGGATGCTCAAAGTCTCCACCCCAAAACAACAAAGGGACTCGTGATTGGCCCATTCAGGGGTATTTCCTGCCTTGTGCCCAGTGCCGTCAGGAGGGACCCACCATGACCCTGAATTATTGTAGTAGTATTAGTGATAGTATTCATATTAGCAGGAGTAGCAGTAATGTCACGTCTACGGAGTACAGCTAAATCCTCACTTGCATATCTCCACTCTCCAGAGCCACGATGAACAACAATGTATTAAAATACAGTAGAACCTCTGGTAACAAACGTTTCTGAACACATACAAATCGGGTTACGATCGAAAAGTTTGCCAAAACTTTGCATCTGTTCACGACCACACGCTCTGGTGGTGAACAAAAACACTGGCGGCCAGTTTCCCTACGCCCGTTCGTACGCACCAATGATTTCTCATTCTCCGTTTCCCATTTTCTTTCATTTGCATATACAGGACCTAACAAAGCACCTGATGTTGCAAAAGGAGTTACAATGTTAACCAAGCAGAGGCCTCAAGTGCCGGAAGAGGTGGAAAAACTGTTGCTAGTGTGAACGAGAAGCAACTTGCAGGGGATAGCGTAAGCGAGGCGATCATATGTGAGAAAGCCAGGAAGATTCATGGCGATTTGCTGAAAAAAGAAATCCTTTCGAGTGGTGAAGGTGAGGAATTTAAAGCCAGTAGAGGATGGTTTGAAAAGTTTCGCAAGAGAAGTGGCATTTAATTTTTTTCCCCCGTAGTTAAAACTCATAAAAAAAGTGTTTACAGTGAGCGGTTCGTAAGGGCCTAGCGCAAACTCTTACAATGTTAGTTTTCTCTGTTGTTCAAGGATTTCTCAGTGTTATTCAATGTTTTTACATTTAGTTTACTATTACACTGTGCATTCTATGGTATAATTAACTATTTTTGTGCTTAAAAAATATATATTTACATACAGTTCGTATGGTCTGGAACGGATTAATTGTATTTACATACAATCTTATGAGGAAATTATGTTCGGGTCGCATCCAGAGTTTTGGAACGAATTATGGTCGTGACCAGAGGTACCACTGTACTTTGATTCAACGCAATCAATAAAAAGCACAAATCAGCTTAGCTGCTGCTGCGTTCTATCTCTCTGTTCTCCTGCCACATGTTCAGTTATACTCCAGATAATGAGCAGATTTAACAATGCTACGTTAACACAATGCAATCACCAAGAAAGTTAAGAGGCTCTGGGCAGTGTGGTGATGCCTTGGTGAGCTCTGCTGCCTCACAGGTTTCAAATCCCAGTGTTGTCTCTGAAATTTGTACGTTGTATTTTTTTTTTACCATTGGGTTCTTCCCTTTGACTTGGAGTTCTCCCAGCATTCCAAAAGACACGTTGGTTATGTTAACTGGTGAGTCTGAATGGAGCAATGTTGCCTGGATAGGCTGTGACCCCCAGGAGCCCTGCCTGGACTAAGCTGCTGAATAAATGAATGAACAAAGCAGCTCTTTGAACTTCACTCAAACTGTGTTTGTAATTCACTCTGGAACTTCAAGCATAGAGTCCACTGATGGTTGGAGGCCTTAGTTTGTGACTTGATTCAGATCACTTTGGGATGTGTGCAGAGTCGACCTCAGTGCTTTTTTTTTGGCCAAGCAGCCCCTTCACAATAAAACTGGCTGCAATGTTTTGAAGGCAAATCATCATTTTTTTTTTTTGTGTTAATGCTTAATGTATGCACCTTCCTGCTTATTTGGTGGGGATGGCATCACATCTTTAAAGGTCCACAAACAGCCAGTGATGGAAGTCGTACTGCTGCTTACTCTGATTTATGTTCCCACCTAAGAAAGAAAGAAAGAAAGAAAGAACCAACCAACCAACCAACCAACCTACCTCTGGAAAGTTCGCTTTGTGCCATCTTGAAATAATAGATATATAAATAAGTGTATACACACACACAATGATTATACGAAAAAAATTCTTTCCTTTCCTACTGTGTATGCTATAACTGAGCCTACCCTTTTACTTAGCTTGTTGATTCGGTGGGCTGCTCTTGAAGTCATGTTACCAGCATATGGCAGCATAGAAATTCACACTGGCCATTACAGAGTTGTAGAAGATGTGAAGGATGTCACTTCCCACATTAAAGGAATGCAGTCTCCTAAAGAAAAAGAGCCTGCTCTGCCCTTTCTTCTGTCATTCCTCAGTGTTATGAGACCAGTCCGACCTGTCATTAATGTGGACCACCAAGTACTTGTAGGAGTGCATCACCTCAACATCCACTCACTGAATAGTGACTGGACATAGAAGCTGTTTGGTGCGGTGAAAGTTAATAGATAGATAGATAGATAGATAGATAGATAGATAGATAGATAGATAGATAGATAGATAGATAGATAGATAGATAGATAGATACTTTATTAATCCCAATGGGAAATTCACATTCTTCAGCAGCAGCATACTGATACAATAAATAATATTAAATTAAAGATTGATAATAATGCAGGTGAAAAACAGACAATAACTATGTATAATGTTGAATGTTAACGTTTACCCCCCCGGATGGAATTAAAGAGTCGCATAGTTTGGGGGAGAAATGATCTCCTCAATCTGTCAGTGGAACAGGACAGTGACAGCAGTCTGTCGCTGAAGCTGCTCTTCTGTCTGGAGATGATACTATTTAGTGGATGCAGTGGATTCTCCATAATTGATAGGATCCTGCTGAGCGCCCTTCGCTCTGCCACAGATGTTAAACTGTCCAGCTCCATGCCAACAATAGAGCCTGCCTTCCTCACCAGTTTGTCCAGGCGTGAGGCGTCTTTCCTCTTAATGCTGCCTCCCTAGCACACCACCGCGTAGAAGAGGGCGCTCGCCACAACTGTCTGATAGAACATCTGCAGCATCTTATTGCAGATGTTGAAGGACGCCAGCCTTCTAAGGTAGTATAACCGGCTCTGTCCTTTCTTGCACAGCGCATCAGTATTGGCAGTCCAGTCTAATTTATCATCCAGCTGCACTCCCAGATATTTATAGGTCTGTACCATCTGCACACAGTCACCTTTGATGATCACTGGGTCTATGAGGGGTCTGGGCCTCCTAAAATCTACCACCAGCTCTTTGGTTTTGCTGGTGTTCAGGTGTAGGTGGTTTGAGTCGCACCATTTAACAAAGTCATTGATTAGGTCCCTATACTCCTCCTCCAGCCCATTCCTGATGCAGCCCACGATAGCAGTGTCATCAGCGAACTTTTGCACCTGGCAGGACTCCGAGTTGTATTGGAAGTCCGATGTATATAGGCTGAACAGGACCGGAGAAAGTACAGTCCCCTGTGGCGCTCCTGTGTTGCTGACCACAATGTCAGACGTGCAGTTCCCAAGACGCACATACTGAGGTCTGTCTTTAAGATAGTCCACGATCCATGCCACTAGGTATGAATCTAATCCCATCTCTGTCAGCTTGTCCCTAAGGAGCAGAGGTTGGATTGTGTTGAAGGCACTAGAGAAGTCTAGAAACATAATTCTTACAGCACCACTGCCTCTGTCCAAGTGAGAGAGGGATCGGTGTAGCATATAGATGATGGCATCCTCCGCTCCCACCTTCTCCTGATATGAAAACTGCAGAGGGTCAAGGGCGTGTTGAACCTGTGGCCTCAGGTGGTGAAGCAGCAGCCGCTCCATGGTCTTCATCACATGTGATGTCAGAGCAACAGGCCGAAAGTCATTCAGCTCACTAGGACGTGATACCTTTGGGACTGGGGTGATACAAGATGTTTTCCAAAGCCTCGGGACTCTCCCCTGTTCCAGGCTCAGGTTGAAGATGCGCTGTAGAGGACCCCTCAGCTCCAATGCACAGACCTTCAGCAGTCGTGGCGATACTCCATCTGGACCCGCTGCTTTGCTGGCACGAAGTCTCCTCAGCTCTCTGCTCACTTGCGCTGTTGTAATTATGGGTGGGGATGTCTTTTCTATGCTGGTATCAGAAGAAGGATGTGTGGAGGGTGCAATACTCCGAGGTGAGAGTGAGAGTGGGTTAGGGTGGTCAAACCTGTTAAAGAAGTTGTTCGTTTGGTTTGCTCTCTTCACGTCTCTCTCGATGGTGGTACCCCGCTTCGAGCTGCAGCCAGTGATGATTTTCATCCCAGTTAATAACCAGTTCCTTGGGTTTACTGATGTTAGGTGGCAGACAATACTCTTTGCATCAAGAAACCAACTTCTTCACCTGATCCCAAAACTCTGTCTCATCTCCTTTATCAGTACATCCCATAAGTGCAGAATCACCAGAGAGTTTCTGCAAGTGACATGACCTGGTGTTATATATTTAGTCCATTATCCAGGACACCATAGGCTTATCCACCTGAAAATCTCTGAGTTTACCCCTTAACAGGAAGGGCTGGATGGTATTGAAGGCACTGGATAAATCAAAAAACAGAATCGTCGCTGTGCTGCCATCTTTGTCCAGGTGAGAATAAGCCTTGTGGAGCAGACAGATTATTGCATTGCGCCAACTTTTCCAGGCATTTTCTGTTGTGTTTACGTAATCTTAGCCAGTCGGAGGCACTCCCCGGCGCACTCTCATGTAGACAATCGCCTTATTTGACATACCCAGCAACTGAGACCAACTACTCTGTGACTGGCTACGATAAATTCTCATTAGTCAGAGAGGTGGGTTGTGTATGGCGGAGAGCTGACAACCAATGAATGCTCATCCAGAAATACAATGTGTAGAATGGAGAGAATAAGGAGCATGCATGTTTTGAACCTCACAAACAGAACAGAAGCTTGTCTGTCAGAGGCCTCCTGTTTTGTGTACTAAAACAGAATGAAAAAAAGAAAAACAGGGCAGAGACTTCAGGTGAATGAACCCCAGCTATTATCATTTGCACAGCGTCGGCTCCTTCTGCCACCATAGAGGCTGAGAACTTTACAAACAGAAAAGAAGCTCATATGTCTGATGTCTCATATTTTACTTTCCATAACTGAACAGAAAAAACAAAGGGCAGAGATTGCTGCTGAACTCTCTACAGATGTTAATCCTTCGTCCAGTCCCAGCTCTGTCAAGCAACACGCTATTGACTGTCAGAAAAAGAGGCGAGCACAAGTGCTCTGGAAGGTCGGCACTCGAGTGATAAATTAGACATTGGCAATCATGTAATTTGACATCAACACATCTGACATACACCATGACAAAAAAATCGTGTAATGTGACATCGGCTTAAGTGGCACTCCATGAACTGTCTAAAAGTGCCCAGCCTCACATTTGTCACTCCTGCGTAAGCCAAGCATTTCGCTGGCATGAAAATGTGTGTGGCTTTACAGCAAGTTTAGGTTTTATACATCGCGATTTGAGCTTGGAAAAAGGAGTACGCAACATTTTTGTGTGTACGCACGTTTATACATGAGGCCCCTGGTCCTTTCACATTGTCTGAATCTTTGCATACTGTTGACACGAACTTTGGTCAGATCTTGATGTCAGTCTTTGGGATAAACAGATATGGACAAAGTGAGCAAAGACACTAGATAAATAAAGTGTATTATTTTTATTATAATTAAATTGTTTGTTATGGACATGTAGCGTGGCCAAGAATTACTGTGAGCTGGAAACACCAGGAGATGAGTGGATGGGCTCAAAAAGGAAAGGACAGGGCAAAAGCCAGGAGACAGAACGGGAATAGGCCACCAAATCAAGAGGCCATAACAAGAGTTGAAGTCTAATCTGATGTTGGAGTCTAAAGACTAAAGAAGCTGAGACTTTGCATCCACTAACAGATAACCTGAAAGCGCTCTATTTATATGTATAGTGTAGTGACATCAATGGTGTGATGGGTAATGCATCACATAAGCAAGAAAAATGAGTAATGAAAATCAAGTTTTATATTTCAACTTAAAATGCAAAATAAACATGAGAAATAGATTCTGCATGTATAAAAACCATAACTAACAAATGCGTGAATATTACAGCATTACAATTTTGTGTGTCTATTAAGTGTGTATATATACAAATGCAAATACGGTATGTTTCCGTGACGAAGCAAAAATCTCCTTACTTCACTCATTACTGTGACATTAAGAATATAAGAAAAATGATGGACAGACTGAGGGCTGGGAGGAGCTTAGTGGGAGGGGCTAAAGACACCTCTCAGCCCCACCTTCAGATTGACTCACCCTGGCACTGTGAATTTCTCGTGAGTAGAGTGTTGAGATGTGTTATCTGCTAATCGAAATACTGGACCACTGAACAAAGAATTCTTGGATTTCAACATCTTTAATACGCCAGTAGACCTGAGGGGTAAGGGGTGCTGAAATGGGGAAGAACTCATCCAATTTTGATCCTCCATTTTCCCAAGCTGTGATTGCTGAGAGGGATCCTTAGTCACATGGTGGTTATGTGCCCGATAACAGCTAAAAGCTCACTGAGCACTCTGATGTTGACTTGAGAGGTTGTTGATCCCGTGTCTAGCAGAAGATTGACCAAACGCCTGGCCACCACAAGAGCTGGATCTGACACTTATGGATGATCTCAAGTGATAAACACTGGCTGTGACTGAATCCGCTCGGTTTTGCAAACTGACGGCACCCAGTGTCAAAGCAGTGCTTTTATTCCAGTGTGGTTTCCCTTTCTTTTTTAGATCCACATTCCTGACGTGGCTTTATCAAATACACTGAAATTAACTACATATTGTTTATAAGTTTAAGACATCTGATTGTAATTAACCTGTAATAATATAATGGTCCACAGAATGGCCAAACTATTCCAAATACAACAGCTGCTTTAGCGTTATTACTCTCACTGCACCTTCTTCTTCTCCTTTCAGCTAGCTGCTCCTGTTAGGGGTTGTCACACCGGATCATCTTTTTCCATATTACTCTCACTTCACCACTCAGAGTATTTATATCACTGTATCTGAGTGGGGAATCACAGATCTACAGCAGCTGTTCAGAAAGAGAATTATCGGTATACAGCATCAAGCACACACTGCCTCAGCCATGCTGTCTATTGAACTGCTCTCATACGCCAAATGCTTCAGAGCCTTTCCTGTATGGACCTCGCAGTCCAGAAACAGTTTCATCCTAAGAACTATAAACGCACTCAATCAGTCTATCAAGTGGTCCTTCTAGAACTGTTTGTACTTATAAGTACAATTACTTCATTGTAAACTTGCGATACAGTTATAATATTGCACAACATGAGCCACTTTATAAAGCATGATATGATGACAGTATCATTTTTAAGATGAAATGCAGCAAAATATGTTTATTATATTATACAGATAAAACTTTAACTTCATTTGAATAATCTATATTGTTAATAATTAAACATGTGGGGACACGGCGCTCCGTTCACGGATTGTTCCTGCATCGCACTGTATTCTTGCTGGTGCTGGATGGATATAATAATTAAACATGAACTACAAAGATATTTCAATGTTCCTTAAAAGTTTTGAAGAAACTGTGTTCTAAGCTTACAGTTGGCTTAACGTCTATTACAGAGCTGATTGTGTGGTGATTGGGTATTTGGAGAAGGAAAAGTAAGGACAGGAATTGGAGGTTAGTACGTTTGAAAGAGACAGTACTGCTGCAATAAAGTATTTCATCGAAGGTCGCGCATGGAGCAGCAAGTATCTTGCATGAGACATGAACAAGCACTGCGCCACCGTGTTCCCATGTTTAATAACATGCTTTAACTCCTATCATCATGAAAATGATATCACGTATACATCTCAGTATTTTAATTATTAAGAGAGCTGTAATATCACGAATGTAATGGATTCTGTGTCCTGTCGGATGAAGAGAATGCCAGCTTTAAGAACCACGTAATGATTCACACACATAGAGCACATAGAAGAACACATACAAAACAAAGCATTTAACGTGTTACTTTAGTTACGATGGTATTTGTATAACTAGTAAATTAAACGATTTTAAGATGAAGTTTATGATGTTCTACTTTAATGACAAAATAAACTACATGATTAAAGTGGAAATTTCGAGATTAAAGCTGACATTTCAAGCTTTTATCCCACTGCGTCCCTATTTTTTTTTCTTTTCTCTGTACCCTAATAAGCTTTCATATGACACTCAGATGGTGGGCTACGACTCGCCTTTTCACGGCGACTTTGATATCTGACAACTTCTTTTTTATTTTGGGCACTGTGCGACTTTGTGAACTTGAGCTTTCGAGTTCTCCGACACTCTATTTCACTCGATCAACTTCCTTTTATTGTTTATACCACTGTTTAAACCAACAAATAGTATGTTTTTCTTTGCCTCCACTTGGTATTTGCTGAAATTCTTCTATTTTCCCCTGTGCTTTTGCCATTGACTTTTTACAGAACGCTGAGCTTAAGGGCTATTTATATTGATTTGCATGTTCGAAGAGGCATAATTCTGGGAGGAGTTTGGGAAGTGGCAGCAGGCACGTGCATGTGCATTACTTTTCACGCTGACTGGGATTTATGGAGCAGAAGAACGTGGAAGTTGGCGAACGCACAGTTTTATGCATCTGGATTTTTTTGTGTGTATGCACATTTCTGCTTTTGTCCGTACACCATGTTGTAGTGTGAATTCTACGCACAGCATTATGCAAGAGGCTCCAGGTGTATTTTAGAAATTAATTAATTCCTCTGAAGTTCGGCTTTTTTGCCTCCATAGTCATCCTGGTTGAGCCATTTATAGTGTGTCTTTGTCCTGCTCCTCTTCCCAGGTAGTAAAACCAAATTCTGACGGAGTGATGACAGTGTTGCATGTGACCCTTTACCCGGCCTGACGTCTTCTCCCATCACAGTCACCTTCAAGGCTCGTTTTAACCCCTAAAGGTTGAACCCCAGTCCACATCCGAGTGGTTCAGCTCTCCTGTCACCACACATGCAGTCTGATTTAGGACAGTCAGGTTACAGCTGCTTAGTAGTTGTTTTGAACGGAGAGATAGCCTTTATTTTTATAGCTCTTTCTATAGTGAACATCATGGCAGGGCGCTCTACTAGTGTATGGAGCACACGCTAAGAGTCAAAGGTGACAGGTAGCCTTGTGGTTGCCAGTCCAGTTTTTTAGCATCTCGTCCACACCGCCTGACTTTTAATAATGTTTGACCTTAATGGAGTTACACCCAATTCCTGAATGAGTCCAACCACTCTCCCTGGTCGGATTGGCTCAGGGTATCAAGGGTCACAATTTGATAAATGTTTTCTCTTTGTCCTAAAGAAACAAGCAGGCTGACCTGCAAGCGTTGAGTTGAGCTGTGCACGTGTGGTTTAGGAACTGAACCTGAAAGCACAAGCTGGAATGCCATTCATCACTCACTGGCAGACCCTTAGCAGGTCATGGTAAGTGTGTGGGCATTGAAAGTCTCCATCTGTGCATCTCAATCCGTCGGTTAAAGGCACCATATAAAAGTTAATACTCTGCATTCCCAACAAGAGGCAAAACTTTTTTTCTTTTTTGGTCAGGAGTTCCCATAAGGCAACAGAAATGTAAAACTAAACCTGCCGTGTGTGTTCACGTTCTTTATCTGCTTTGAACAGACAGCCCAGTCCACCAGTGCATCTGCCATTCACACACACGGCGGGCAGCGTTTCGTTCCCCCCATTTACATAATTATCAGCCATCAGCTGTAAGAAAATGGTGCAGATGGGTGAGGAGGTGGACTGGGAGAACAGATGGCAAAAAGAAGACTTAAGGCCTTTCAAGAAAAGGAGAAGGGGGCAGTGGGAGGAATGGTGCCCAGTGTGAGAACATCCAAGTGAACGTGGGCGAGACTGCGCTGATCAGAGTCTACTGAATGAAGGCCTTGTTCTCACACATTGTCTGTCCTTTCCATGTTGCATTTGACTGTAAAAAAATGAAATGAAGTGCACATCACTTCTGTAGAATTGGCACGACAGCCTGATATGGTGTCACGTTCCTTAAGCATTAAAACTAAAGGCAAGCCAAGTGATTTTGTCAGGGTGTCAGTTGATGTCTGCTTTGTATAGCACCTCACATAGAATGCATCATCACAGCCATTTTTAGCCTTAGTGCTGAGTATTATGCCTGTTTTTGGGGCCCTCTCTCTCTTTTCTATGGGAGTTGTGGTCTTCTCACTGGCCACAGGGCCACAGGTGGTCTCTTAGCTCGCTTATACCAGGAAATGGCCCTGTGCACCATGATGACTAACTTCACTAAAACAAGATGGCAAAAGGAATAACAGTTTGGGCAGCTCACAGGACATTGTGTCTGTCTGTCCACCAGCTCAGTGTTCACATGCAGACATCCCTTAGTCAGACCCCTGGAAGCAGCTTATGTGATTTTGAAAGTAAGGGAAAGCAAACAGCCCCCCAGGATTCATCACTGTTATGGCCATCTCCCCCATTTCCACTGATAATGTTCCACCAGTCCCAACATGTTGGCCCATCAGAAGACATTATGTTTTCGTCAGCACAGGTCCTCGCACTCTTCAGTCCTCCATCACCGACCCCCAATGAACTCTTGGCGTGCCGGAGGTTCATTATGATCAGGCCTAAAGGACAGTATAATGTAATGGATTAGGGGTGGGCTGCCAGCAGACCCAGGGGCAGAATGCTGGACATGCTGGAGGGATCACATCTTAACAGCAGAGCCGTAGGTCTCCCCAGAAGACTGTGCAAGTGGTTCATTTCATCAAATCTTTTGCTGGTCTGAGAGCAGTGGGCCATGCACTTAATTTCCTCCACCATCCTTATTGTTGCCTTTTCGCTTTACCACATAAAACATTCGTTTCTCACGCGTATCTTGGTTGCCACCTTTGGGTGGCCAGTGAAGAGAGTTACTGTGTAGGCAAAAGGCCTGGCTGGACTTGCCTTATCTCAGCTTTAAGCGGAGAGCCCACTTTGGAGTGGTCAGACCTGAGGCATGCCTGCCAACCTGTAGATCATCCATCTGTTTTTTCTAACCTGCTTATTCAGGGGCAGCTGCTGCATGTCTCAGCAATCAGTGGGAACACAAGGCAGGAACCACACCTGGACAGGGTGCCAGCCCATCCGAGGGTGAACACAGCCAGACTGGCAGTTCGCCTAACCCGCATGTCCTTGGACTGTGGGAGAGAACTGGAGGCACCAAATCTTGATCTGTCCCCTACATACAGTTTTAGAGACCACAGCCTGTGCCAAGTATGCCTACCCTGAGTGCCAAGCCATTGCTGGCCACACTCACATACCCACTTACACTCGCTGATGGGAGTTATAGAAAGGAAAGCCACAGTGACATTGAGAGAGTGTGCATCCTCCATCAGACACTTGTTGGGTCAGGGCTCTGACGCTTGACCCCTGACTTGTGGTGCTGTAATTTCACACTGTCCTGTACTGTCCTTCACAGGGGTGTCACATGAAGTCACTTGGGCATCCCACCTTTCAGCATCAAGAAGGAAGTCATCACTGCACGAGAAGTCACAGGACTCTGAACATTCGAATACCACGACTCATCCTTAGGAAGTGATGACACAACCATCCCACTGGAAATCCAGGCACTGAATGGCTGCAGTAGCGCCTCCTCCAAGATACACCTCTGGGGACACAGTCATACAGCTCTCAAGGTCTACAGATGACCACTTCAACTCAGACACCACTGCACCATGAAAATAATGGAATTCAATTTGGCCATCCTGAATAACAGGTTCTTTAATCAGGCGTCTTTGTCATAGAATTTCAGCAAGGATGCGGAGAAGGCTGACACACAAATGATTCGAGACCACCAGCCCTGCCTGCCAGTCCTTTGCTCTCTGTATTTTTAGATATAGCTCATTTTGTTACTGTGGAGCTCTTGAGCCAAAACTACAGTACTAGCTCCTCTCTCCACTATGGCGGGTCAGTCAGCTGGGTTCAGGAGGTTCCTGCCTGATGTGCTCCTTCCACTTCTCAGTGATATCCCAAGCAAGGTCAAAGGTTCCTGCCCTTCCTCACTGGTTATCCAGTGATTTCCTTGAACCTCATAGAGTATATCTAAAAGTTCTCCCATCCCTTCCTTGACCTCTGAATTTTTGTGAAATGTGATCTGTGGGTGACAAGTGGCTGAGCATTTGGTAAGAGCCGCCATGTTGCTGTTATTGCCCCCTCGACCTTCATGTTCAATTTTCAAACCTGTAAAGTGGCACAGTGGTTAACACTGCTGTCTTGTGGCTTCTGAGTCCTGGGTTCAAATCGCAGGACCAGTCTGTGTGGAGTTTTGCATATTCTCACCATCTACTGTATGCTTTCCTCCCACATCTCCCAGACAGTGTGTTGTGCTCATTGGCGACCCTGTTTGGTCGCGGGTGTGTGTGTGTGTGAGTGCCATGTAATGGACGGGCATCTCAGTCAAGATTGGTTCCTGACAGGACAACCTTAACCTCCCACAATCCAGAATTCGAGTAAATGGGTTTGCAAAACCTAAAACAGTAGGAAGTGGCCCAGTGAACACATTAATGGGTGACAAAGAGTTCACCTAAATTTGAAGCCTGGAGAGGCTCCTGCTAAGGAAGATCACCCTGGGCCTTGATGACTCACTTGAGTCAGAGGAAAGGCAGCTGGGAGGCACGGCCTGGGAGTCAGCACTCTGAAGACACTTGTGAGAAGTCATGCTGGGGTCACGGCACGGTCACTGAGAGCAAAACTAAAAACAGAGAGAGAAAGTAAAGGGACCATGGAGGCACAGCTGCCCTTGAACGGTGCGCGGATGTCAACTGCTCTCTCCTCCTCCTTCATCGGCAGTGCCACAGGCCCGAGGCGACTCTCCCTGACATTTATTGGATTGGCCGGATGGGTACTTGTCTGATGCTATCAGTCATGTTTCAAATTGTCCCTCCAGCAGGAAAAAACTGAAAACAGATGGAGGCCCCCCAGTGATGTTAGCACGAGCTCAGAGCAGGGCAGCCAGCCGACCGACCAACCAGCCGGCCAGGAGAGACTTAAGACAAGAGCCAGGTAAGGAAATGAAAGGAGACGGAACCTCTGGGTGAACTGCAAGAGGACGCAATCACTTGGCCTGCAGGATATTTAGACAGTGCGGGACACGGCAAAACAAATATTGGGTTAAAATACCATTAAAAGACGTAAATATGGCAAATCGCCTTCCCTTATTGTATTCCTAAGAACTTCTTGTGAGAGCTTCGAAACACTTTTGTTTATTTTGTCCGGCAGTACAAGGAAACCCCCACATATGATAATCCGTTTGACTTGTCTAGTTATGTAAGGTTTTGGGGTCCCCACCCCCCACCCCCCACCCCACCACCACCACCACCATTTTTGGCATTTTAGACTCGACAACCCCTCATTTTACACCATTTGTGGATCATGTTGTGTTCAGGAAATTACACCCATATGATCAAGAATAAACCAGTGGGTGTCATCAGCAAAGAAGAACTTGAAGTTGTGTGTGTCACATCAGCCGACCCCAGGCGTTCACTCCTTAGACACGAGGAGTCAAAGTTACGAACTTCAAGAAATGGAGATTGGTAATGTAGGCATGTGGAGCGTTATTTTGTACCATTTCAAGGTGGCTGACCATGAATATGATATGTCTGATATTTGATTCTTTAGCCCTCCATTAGTAACTGGCAGAAGGTTAAAAACTTTCAACCGTGAGCATGTTGGGTATTGTTTTAGACTATTTTACAGTAAGGTCAGCGATTATGAATATAATATAATTTCCGGTTTTTGATACTTCAACCTCTATGGAGGGTGCCATCATTTTAATATTTAAATTTTTTTGATGCAGCTGTTCTTGTTTATTATGCACTTCTACCTCATGAAGTAGGTCATTACATTTCTTACTAACACCTGTTCCTGGTCGTGTTCGTCTTATGTCTTTACATCTCCTGTAACCAGAGGTCACCATCACTGCCTTCATGCACACTTTGTGCCATTTCTGTCTCCGTTTGTAACTTAATTCATATTTTAATTTGAGAGCACAAGTGGTAATTGTGAGGGATGGCACATGAGTTGGCACTGCTGCTCTGTAGGCCAGGTTGCCAGCTTGCAGTCTTGGCCTGGTCA
Source organism: Erpetoichthys calabaricus (assembly GCF_900747795.2). NCBI lineage: Eukaryota > Metazoa > Chordata > Cladistia > Polypteriformes > Polypteridae > Erpetoichthys > Erpetoichthys calabaricus. Next base: position 106,507,307 of record NC_041397.2, on the reverse strand, counting down.
CAGTCAGTGTGTCAGTATGAAGGTCACATGTTCTCCCCACATCCATGTTGGACTTTCTCCTGTTACTCCTGCAGCTTATGTGCGGCAGTCCACTATGGGTGAGTGTGTCAAACATTAGGCTGGCATCCTAACCAGGACTGGTTCTTATCTGATGTTGCCAGAATTATGATGAGATCCCATATAATGGTGCAACAAAAAAAAAAATCAGAATTTGGATATCTAGGTGGTTACATGGGTGGGTGGCCTAATGCTTCACAGGCCCAGACTGAGGTGCTGCCAATGCCAGTGTGTGGGCTGAACACAGATGGCTGCATGGTGAAACGGAGATCTTCATAGGCAATCAAGCAAAAGGAGAATCCTGTGAGCTTGGGGTTTGGATGGTGACGTCTGATGTTAATTGCAGAGTTTCATTCAATTGAACGCATTAAGTTCCACTTTATTCCAACCGACGTGGCGTCATGATGCTGCAAAGTTTAGAATGACAGATGGACATCCCATCCAGGGTGTGTTCCTGCCTTGCACTCAGTGCTCCAGAGAAGGCCTCTGCATTCACCGTGGCCCCGTAACAGAAATAGTCACTGCTGAAAATAAATGGATGGACGTTTGGACAAAGCTGTGGGCAATGGCAACTTCGTTGTTTTGGCTTCTGTGTAATGAAGCAAAAGTGGCCTTCAGATCTGGAGACCATGTCAGAAGCTGCACCAGGCTCTGGGTAATAGGAATGAAAATGGAAGCCCAAGACAACAATGAACCTGAAATGGCGGTTGATCCTGGGCACTACAACTGGCACTGCTTTTGAGTCGCCAGGGAGGAGCACAGCTGTTGGTTCCAAAGGATGACACAATCTACCCATTTGGTGGACACAGTGTAGCCAGTTTTTGGGTTACAGAGCCCTGGAGCAGCACCAGTCCTGGATGGGATGCCAGACCATTGCTGGTCACCCAGTCATCTGTTAGCATAAAGTACACAGCTTTGTGTTTAGGGTGACCACTGGAGACAAAGGCACACACACACATACACACACATAGAGAACATGCAATGACCAGGCTGAGGTCACTGGCAGCAGTGTGAACCAGGGTGACACCTTGTAACTGTGTCCAGTCAGTCCCTCAAGTGTTATTAATTCTCTGTGTTAGACTGGTGCAGTTAGATCTTCAGTCTCTGTCTGTGTAGACGCCAGGGGGCTTCAGGCGGCTGATCATTTCTCCAACCCTGGTCCTCAATGCTGTATACTTTAGGACTTTAAAACCTGTGGCAGTTTCTCGTTCAGGCAGACCTTCTGTTGAAATATCACATCCCACATGAGTCTGGATCCATCACCAAAAACACAATACTTCTAAAATTGTGACATGACCCCGTGGGGCTCCCACAGGTACGTCTGCCTCCCTGCTGATGGATTTGGCCTAACGCCACAGCAGCCATTCGGCGATCTTTGTGAGATTTCAGCCCCGAGGAGCAGAGTGGTGCATTCATCTGCATTAAGCAAATGAGACCCCGCAGGGTCTTTACTTCATTCGGGGGGGGTAAGGGGGGTCTACGGCACAGCAGAAGGGCCGGCCTCAGACACACTTGCTGTTGGCTGTCCTGGCCTCATGCAGTCGTGTTTTCTCACGGGAGTTCAGGTGATGTGCTCGACTGAGTTGTTCTCGTGACGTACCCACTTTAGAATCAGAGCCCCAGGTGATGTGGATTTGAGCGTGTGGTTTTTATTTTATCTTTAGAAAGTGCTGGTACAGAAAATGGATGGACAGGCAGGCAGACTAAAGGCTGCTGAAGCTTTCCTGTGCATTAAAAGCCTTTGTGAAAGTACCCATCCATTATAAAGAGGGAGCATTGGGGAGGTGGGCAGTGTGGCGTAGCGGTTAAGGCTTTGGACATCCGAATGTGAAGCTGCGGGCTCAAAGCCCACTCCTGACAGTGTGTGGCCATCAGCGTGTCAGACACAGACCCAATCGTATCTCACAATGCGAGTCGCCAAATCCTAAGTGATAATAATAAGAGTAATGATGAAGTGTTTCCTGTTGCTTTGAATATGTGGAAAGGCAGCCGTCACAAGTTGCGAGATCACACACAACCTCATGGGGCCAGCTTAGTTATATTATCAGATTGTCATTTTATCTTCGCATTTTCCTGTTTTATAAATCACAATTTATTATGGTTCTTGTTGTGAAAGGCACAGTGTGGAATAATTTCAAGGTGACGTGAACTTTACAAGCTCCTGGGAGCCGGTCGTTCTAACCACAGAGCCACCATGCAGTTGAGAGGCTAAATTGCATTAAATAAAACAATCAAATAAGAGATGAAACCCGAGCCTGTTTACCCCAGTGCGATTCGGTGGTCCGCACCCACTAACGTGCTTTCCCAGGTGTTCTCCAGATCAAACAGATAATGCTGTGGCGCTGATTGTGGGGGGTCTCGTGGAAGAGCTGGAGACAATTCGATGGCCTCCCTGTAGCGCTTTACTCGTGTGAACTGATCTTAAGTAGACTCCACACAGTCATTAAGCCGAATTGATGCCCTCGTTCTTTCTCACGGAGCTCTCGGTTGGCATCGGGCAGACCTGGCCTACTCTTCTTTACTTTTCATTTGCTGAACCTGCTTTTTCCACTGGCTTCCCCTGCAGCACGACAAAGGAGTAACAATGAAGGCAAAGGTGGTGAAGCTATTGTGTGTTCCCCGGTGTCAATCCTGAAAAGGCCTCGAGCCCCCCCTGCGCTGCCCCCCGAGTGTACACACACAAGACATCGCCGCTGCACTGCTGTAAGCCGGCCATTTAGGATTCTTTGCTGTTTGGGATGTCAGGCCCTGAATTCTTATTGATGCTTTTGTAAACTGAAAGAAGCCCAGCGGGTGCTCCTGGTCAGACCATTTTCTGTGACCTCTGGGCTGCTCCAGGACGGGTACGAACATGCAGTGCTGGTTGCCGTGGCGACTAATAAGGTGAAGAACAATCCCATCGCTGCCTGCGCTGTGCCTCAGGACTTTCCCAGCTCACTTGATCGTCTCGCTTTGTACGCCCAAGATGAAGCTAATAGTGATGTGGCTTCAGAAGCCTGGCCAGGGGGTGATCTGTATCAGTCTGTCTTGATTGTATTCCAGTTTTCTTCTCAATGCACAGAGATTATGTTAACAGTTCATATTATGGACTGACATCCTGTCCGTGGTTGACTGCTGCCATTTGGTGATGCTGGCAGGATTGATGCACCCTGAATTTGATAAGTGCATGGATGTTGAGTTGGATGTTGAGTAGTGCAATTGTCACACATACAGAGGAGAGTGAAATGTCTGAGCAGCATACAACACGTCACCATTCTCCATCCTAAAAAAGAATATACTGTGAGCCGTTAACGGCTTTTGCATGAGGAACATGTAGCAACTTTCATAGCCGAGGTGTCCCAGCCTCTTAAAATGCTTGTTAAGGGTGGCACAGTGATGGTCCGTAAGACTATTTTTCACGTCGGAATATTCTATCTCTGTGAGCTCAAACTTGCAGATATTTCTCCCAAAGGTTGAACCAAGAACTGAGAGGCGACTGCAAGCCTTGGGCTAGTCACGTCATCTCTGGAGCTTGACTGACTTCTCCATTTACCTGGTTCTCCTTTGTGGTCGCATGGTTTGGCCATTTTAATGTTCTGTGTGGCTTTGTTTTCTTGATTTCACCTCCAGTTGCTGCTGAACATCTGTCTTCCTGTTGTCTTCCTCTCCTTTACTTCCTTTGTAAAATTTCAAGCTTTGCTTATGGTGGGGGTGGCTAATGTGTGATGCCTGGTGCTGGTCACACCACGTCCACAGACAGCTTGTTCAATGGTAATGAGATAATCGTCTATACTGATGCAAAAAAAAAACCCTCCATTAGGCATTCACTTTGTTGTCACTTACAATGCAAAAAGCCCCTCCTGATGGCAAAACACACATCGTGGTGGGCATCTCTGTTGAAAGAGAACCATCTGCCAAGATAGAGGTGGAACATGGAAAACCAGTAATGAAGGGTAAAACTGAACTGAGGTCCTGAGGATGCCGATGCCAAAAACCTGGAGTGGAGAGTGAGGCTCAGGATTTCAGCTTTTAACAATTACAGGGTTAAAGGTTCATTGGATTGCAATTGTCACGTGTGCAGAGTACAGTGAAACTCTTACTTGCATGAGCTAAAGAACGGGAAACACGCCACCACTCTCCAGTACCGTGATTAGTGAGAACTTCCTCGCAGCTTGCATCTTCCTTAAGCCGATGTCACATTATGCAACTTCTAGTCGTGAGGTGTGTCAGCTGACCTCAGCTGCTGATATTGTTGGCAAACCATTTCAGTTTAAACAGCTCATAGTCGCTGGGCACGTCACATTTAGCGATCGTGAGCCGACCTTCCAGCTCAGTTCTGACAGCCAACAGCGTGCTGCTTGACAGAGCCAGTGCTGTATGAAGGGTTAACAGGTACGGCAAGTTCAGTCACAATCTCAGTTCTGTAGTGGTTTGTAAAACACGAGCCATCAGACCAACGAGCTTCTCTTGTGTTTGTGAGGTCCAGAGCCTCCACGTTCCATGTTTCTCATTGCTGCATTATAATGTTTTGGCTGTCATGCTCACCCCTATGACTAAGTGGAGTGAGTTGCTGGGTCCGTCACAAGTAAAGAGATGGAAAACAAAGAAAGATTTTTGGGGGGCACCTTGCAGCCAACCCCATATATTTAAATGCACGAAATGTGAAACAAAAATGTGGTGCACAAAACACGAGTCTTCCCATTGGTTATCCAGTGAAACTGCCCAAGATGGTATTGTCTCAATTTAAGAGGCATTCTGGGAGGAAGTGGTGGATCCAGGAAATGACGCTGTAGGTTGAACAGTGTCGATCTTCATTTCTACAGAGGAAAGAGTAAAGAGATTGCTCCTGTACAGCGCCACCTCAAGTCTTGGTGGACAATTACAATCACTCAAGACCATAAGCTGTTCCCCATGCACACGTGTGACACACGTTAGGCGACTTGCTTCACTGTGAGCACGCCGTCAACTACCTCTGATTTTATAAATGAAGGCTACAAGCGAAAATCGCTGGAAAAGTAAATGTGGCATGGCCGTTACGTGAAAAATCTCTGACTAAACTCGTTAACGCCCAATAGGAATTCCTTAACATGATAACTGAGACATGGCTAATGCATGAGATTGTATTTTCAGTGTTGTTCCCCAAACATCATCAAGGAGAGGATCAAGGCTGCCATATTCATGCTAGTAGAGCTGGCAGCACTGGCACCTCTCACATTTGGCACCGGGCGGTGCACTTCTGTCTGGTCACTCACTTTAGGTGTGGATGCCGTCCTAAATTGATCCAATCAGCTTCTGTTTGTGCTCCACTTGCCCAGGTGGGTTTTTTGCAGTTATTCTGAGGATCTTCCGCATCTCAGAGAGGTGGCTGACTGGTAGTGTGAGCCTGTGTCCCTTCAAGGCTCAGTCTCTGCCCTGTGCCTCCATGCTGCAGTATGGGCTGCTGTCCCCCATAATCCTAAGAAGATGAAATGATGGATGAGCGGATATCCTTTTAATATACTGCAGCTTTCAGTTGCACATCCAGTAACAGAGTGCCTATATTTTAATTTTAAACGTGTTTGACGCAAGTCAGTGTGAGGTGAATGAAAGCAAAACAAAAGGAGCTCAGCGGTGCCAGCTTCAGAGGAGATCTCACTGTCTCAACTTGCCAGCATGCGCCAGACTCGCCCTGCAGACACAACAATCCTCTGCTGAGCTGCAAAGCTAAGACACTCGGTTTAGGATCACTTGGCACAGGCAGCTGGGAATTACAGCATGCGGCTTGAAGGAATACCACTTTGTGGTTGGGAAACAATTGAAAATGCGTCTGAGACTGACTTGTAAAAATTCATCACAGCCCCCCGCACCAAGCTGTACAACAAAACGCAACAGCTGAGAGCACACATGTATATGCTGTATTCATAAAATCTGTTCATTACAGGGCACACTCACAAACGCCCTCATGCCGGGACAATTTAGATTTGCCAATAGACCTACCTGAACTGTGAGAAGAAACCTGAGAGCTTCTGAATACAGTCTGGAAAACAAAGGAAGAGCAGGAAATCTCCACACAGATGGAACTCCATGCAGGAAGTGAGCTGTTGCTAGATATGCCATCCTTCATGCCAAGTTCTTATTGTTAATTAAATAAGCAGAAATGGCAGTGCAGTGGGAGTGCAATTCCACCCAGGAGCATAGTGTGCAATGCAACAAATATGAGTCCACCAGTGGGGTTGCAAATGCAGGACATATGGCGACCGACAACCTAACCACATGCTGCTCACAAGCTGGATGGTGGTGGAGTGTGAAAAAGCCACTTGGCCTGTTGACTTGCACTGACGTACCCGATCACATCAGTGGAGATTAAGGGGAAGAGCTGAAGCCAGAAAGAGTTGTGCGAATCTGGAATAAACTACCAAGAGCTGAAGAAGAAACCATTAAAACCTTTAAGAAGAATCTGGATGAGATATCAGCTAACCAAATGAGCCTGATGGACTGAATGGACTCCTCTCATTCATCAAAGTTTCAAGGTTATGGCAACAATGGGCACACCCAGGAGGGCATCAGCAAAGGAGGCAACTCTGATACCAGCAGAGCATTATGAGGCCTGAGAATATCTGAACATCATTTGTTATCTGTGCAAGATCAGTCCAGGAAGATGGCCATGACTTCAGCTTAATGAAATGGCCTTTCCTGGCCAGTGGTGGTGGAATGATGTGGACAGACAGCCACCATCTGATAATGAAGGGCATTGGAGTGCCAGGCTCTGTTGTTGGGCTAGATAGTGTGGGTGAGAGGGGGTCAGAAAAAAGTTTAGAGTTGGGCCATCACAAGTTGTGACCTAATGGATTTGCTCCCACTATCTGTTACTGGGCCTTTTTTCTGATTTTATTAACTAAAAAGATTATTTTTGATAAGTGCCACCAAGTGACAGGAAACACAATTCACCAATGCTTGTGCTCTCGCTGAAAGGTGGAGCTGGAAACTGCAGGCCTGCAGGCAGCACAATGCGTTTGGTGTCCACTGTCCACACTTCTCCCTCATTCAAATTGTGTTGGTGAGTGACATCTGAGCAGGCAGCATGAGTGCCCCAGAATGCAAGTGTGAGCGGAGAGTTTGCCAGCCTGAGAGCAGAGCTCTTCTCTAAAGTGAGGTTAACCGCAAACGTCAAGTCATTCCACCATGTGACATCTTATAATGAAGTGCCCACTGTGTGTTACTTTGTCTAATGGCAGATCTTCGACACAGGCGCTTTATAGCAGGTATGGCGCTTTGACAGAGCCCTGCTTTGGATGCCAAGTGTTGACACCAGCTCTTATTATGTCTGTTCCTACAGTCAGCACAGTAAGTGATTCTAACGCCAGGGCCTGGAGACTCATGGGGGATCCAAATGTGCCTTAGTGGTATTGCTCTTGGACTCTGTTTTAAGGCTGACTTCTTGTTTCTGTGTTTCTTCATTCAGGAGAGTGAAGCTGAGCGCAGATTTGAGACAAGCGACTGTCTGTATTACTCAGGCTGCGATCAAGGGCCTTCTACATGATTTGGAATGTCAATTATAATAATATATCAATTTTATTACAACCAACAAAAACAAAATTATTTTAAACAGCCTAACAGACACAACAAAGTGATAGAAAACAACTCCATGAGCTTGAAGGCCAGACTGCACCTGCAACTGTGCCATCAGTGGGAGCTCAGAAACTCAGAAACCGTCAGACCCACAAATTACTACAGTCCAGCGCCCAGTGCTGCCCTCCGTGTGTCCAGGGGTGGGCCGCCAACCTCGACGTCCAACCAGCCCCCAAATAGGGCAACTTGTGTGCAAAATGGATAGATGGCTATCTACTTGAAAGTTACAGCAGCAACTTAAAACTCTCAGCACTTGACAATCACAGGCATGACGTGAGAAAAACCATCAGCCCCACTAGTCGAATTGCTGAGGCCTAAAGTCACACTGCATTGATGGAAACAAAGTGTAAATCTAACAAAGTCTCCTTTACCTTAAATGTTTACTTTATTCACTAAAAGCATTTTATTCTCCAGTTCAATAGGACTGATAATCCTGAATGTAAATGACCTCATTTACAGAGTCAACTGTAATGGTACACAAAGCTTTAAATATTCATATACCGTGTGTTTGTCTATGTTGTCTATATAACGTACTGTGTATGTACAGTAAACAGTATATAGTACACGTTTGACTGTTTCCCCCTAGTATTGTGTAATGGCCTAATACTCTAATACGCAGCGATACTCTCCGTCACACGACCCATTCGAGTCCCACGTGGAGGGTCTCAGTTTTCAGCGTCTGTCTACGAAGAGCACATAGCAGTTTTGTGGTTTTACTAATTGTAGGGCCTTTCACTGCCACATTCCTCCAGATGCAGCCCCATAGCATTTAGACGTTGCCAGCGCATTAGCAGGCATAATTGTGAAATGGAAGAGTGGCACATCTGAGACACATGTGGAGCTCCCGGGTCTGACAAATGGCAGCTGGTAAAAATGGAGCTCCAGGACTTACTGTTATCATCTTCAGAAATAAATATGGTGCATTGGCAATAATAGAATAGATCCTACCCCGTCATATCTGAGCCTGCTTAATCCTGGTCAAATATAATATAATAGGACCTTCTCAAACCACAACAGTTCACGGAAGTTCATGGCCTGTCCCAACAGCAGTGTTTGCAAAACAAGACCAGCTCTGAGCACAGCGCGTCCCCACATGAGCCTCTCCTGACCCGTTTTGATCTGCTCACTGCAGTTTATCTTCTCAATGAGCTTCACTGAACTCAGTTCCTGCTTAATCGTAATCTTCTGATTCACCATAGCTCAATGGAAAACGCTTGTCTAGAGCGTAAGAAATCTGACCACTGAGGGGGACCAGTAAGCTCATTTGCTTAGCTAATAGTTTCATTGAGCTGAAGAGCAGAATTGTGTTGGCCATGTTGACTCATGCATTTGTTTTTTACAATCTGGTCTGAACTTGCAGGTAAGAATTCCACTGTACTCTGTAGACATGACAATGCTGCTACTGCTGTTATTAATAGTTGGGCATTACAATAGAAGTCACATTTGAGCTGCCGTCATTATTTCTCAACACATCTGTCATGATTAAATCAAGGACAGCCGGATAAAGAGAGCTAGGAGATGAAAGAGAGGCGTCCCGGTGAGAACAGAACACCATGCCGACCAATCTCCTCTACCAAACAACTAGCTGACGTGAGAGCGTGACTGACTTTAGGAAGACACCCCCAAAACTTGTCACCCTCTAGTGGCACCTTTTTGTAAGGGTCCGGCTTTTAGGAGTTCCAGAGAACCAGGCCCTCAGTCCAAATGTGACACCACATTCTGAAGATGTCTCATTTTATATCTTCTGGACTGGAAGGGGCGGGGCTTCTCAGGCTCCATTGCCACTAAGGGACGGTATCTCGGGCACTGCGAGGGGAAAAAGGAGACAAGACCATTAGTGACAGCTGGAGTGGCACCGCATACCTTAGGCAAGCCCAGAAGGTGACCCTCTGGCATGCATGACAATATGTATACATATACACACACCTACTGTATATACTGTACATATCTCCCTATTATAATAAAAAAGTCCTGGGATGAGACGTGACTTTTTCAGAGAGATACTTTCACGTCCGGTAAGATGAGACTTTGTGCCAAGAGATTTAACCACGCCCGGGGTTGGAAATAAAAGACAAAGAGTAGATAACTAAGTAGAACGTCGTAAAGAATTCAAAAACGTTGGCTTGATTCACATGCAGAGCAGGTTAGAGATTATGGAAGTACTAAAATTCGAAAGTGTCAAAAAATTGATAGAAAAGATGGCATTAGCGCAAACAAACGGAAGTTATTACTCAGTGAAATAACGGAACAGCGAAAAGAAATTGGATATATTATTCGGCTTTAAAGTTTAAGTTGGAGACTTGTAGATCGTCTAATTTGTGTTGCCATCAGGGAAAAGTAGTGTTTCTCCCTAATGAAGAGGCGTATCTACGAGAATTAAAAGATTTGTTGTTTGGTGAAAGTGAAATCCACATACGTGAGTGGCAGAGACGCGAAGTGGCTGGCGCGTAGTGCAGGCTGGGGGGGTTGAGGAGCGAAGCCCCCCTAGTACTCTTGTATAAAAATGCTGCCTTCACTAAAATTGCCACTTGAGACACTCACTTCGTGGCCTCACACCACACACTGGCCCTACCCGTATCATTCTCACACCCAATTAATGGTGACGGTACACTGAAGCCTCTCCCAGTAGCTTATCCCAGTCCAGCACAAGGCCCACTCACACTTACTGGCACCACTTTGGACCAAACCAGCTTGTCTTAGAGGGGAAAGCTCATGACGACACGGGGAGATGTCAACTTCAGACATGCAATGACCAAGCACAGGGTTCAAACGCAGAACACTAGACGTGTGAAGTAGCAGCGCTAAACAATGCACTTCTGTGTCTCTCAAATTTTAGGAATGTCTACCATAAACAACATTAGCAGGTCACCTGGCTCATGTTTGGAAGATGTTGTGACAGAGGCAAGTTTTCACATTCACATTTTCCACCAATGTGTACGTTTTAGGCATTCTTGAACATGACTTCATCACTTTCAGAGCGTCTATGTATGTGTCTCTGGACAGGATAACCCAGAAAAGAATCACTCATCCTGGTGCACAGCTTTTCAAACTACGAGCAGCCCATTGATTTTTGAGTATGCACTGCAGAGACAGTAATGTCATTTCTTGTGTCTGTTAGGCTGGAATATTTTACTACTAAGATGTTAGCCATGTTTTGGTTCTGGGTGCTGCCTATCCTATGCATCTAAACATAAATTACTGAAGCTGAAGAGAAAACCGATAAGCAGTGAACCCTGAGGCAGGACATGTGTGCCCAAATGCCAAGTGTTAAGGCTGGACATATTCAGGGCAACCTTTGTACCAGTTACTCACTCATTTTTGTAGAGTGCTGTGGGTTGTGTGTTCACGTACCTCTTGCTCAGATGTGGCACTTTGGGGCCAGGGAGTTGCCAAATAAGACTGCCAGGTTCAGAAGAACTTCTGTATGATGCTTGACAGAGGGCCCCTTGAATCCACCTCCATCTTCTCATGCCACTCAGGCCAGCTTTGTGCAAGTTTCACTTCTTCTTTATTTTTGGCTGACTGGGTGTCACACTGCTGTGACTTGGTAAGGAGGAGGAAAACTATCAAGTAAAAGTGTGGGAACATGACTGTCACTGTGCTCATGTTCCTCATTTGAGAAGCCAAACTTTCCAGGAGTGCAGCTGACTTTCGCTGTGACACAAAAAAAGGAATTTGGGTATTTTGATGGACTGGCACTCAGTCCAGAGTTGGTACTTGGCTTGTGTATGCTTCATATTGATGAAAAAATAAACAAGTAGCCATGGTGTATGGAAAACTGCAGAAAAAGGCAAGGCTTCAGTGTCTACCCATCTGTCCATTTTCTGAACCCACTTACTGTATGCCATTTTGGGTGCCAGGCAGTGGGCCAAAGGCAGATGCCGGGCCGTCACAGAAATTTAACGATTCATTCAGTTATTTTCAAAACCTGCTGACTCAAACACAGAGCCTATGACACCGAGAGCCCCAGATGCCCAGCTTTTTGCCAAAGCAGCACTGTGGCTTCTACCCCAAGGTACTCTCCCTCCATACACCTGTTTTGGATAGCACCTTAATAATTTATTATTACTTTTTATTTGGCTGAAAATTTATTAGATAGTTTCTCTTCCTGAGTCTCCTGTGCCCACCATGATGATGGCTTGACTTAAGCACATTTATTGGTTTGGACATCGCTGTTCTTGCCTGTGATTTATCTTACATATCTGAATTATTTTGGATTTCACTTTAAATTACATGTCGGTGTGCTCCATAAAGCACCTTGAGAAGATGCCGTCAGTGAAATGCGCTTCATAAATTTAAGTGTGATTGATTCTGCAACCCCGTATCAGAATAACTGGGTTTAGACAATGAATGAATGTATAAATGATTGTTTCATTTTCTCTGCATGGAAAGTTATTTCAATAAGAGGGAGTGAAATTAACTCAATTAATTCTCAAGTGTACTTTGGTTTATTAGCCCATATATGTGAATTTCCCCTTGGGATTAATAAAGTATCTATCTATCTATCTATCTATCTATCTATCTATCTATCTATCTATCTATCTATCTATCTATCTATCTATCTATCTATCTATCTATCTATCTATACAGACATGATATTAATTAAACAGTATAAATATTAGCCATTTGGTTGCTATATAAGCTGTTCACTGATAAAGGTGCTGCATAACATAGAGATTGACTGAGCAGGTTAAATTAACGGACCACTCTAAATTGTCCCAGGAGGCCTGAATGTGTGCTTTTTTGCCCTGTGATGAGCTGATGAGCTGATGTCCTGTCCACTGTTGGTTCCTGCCTTGTGCTCAATGCTCCTAAGAAAGGCTTTGGTCCTTCAGGATGTCATCTTGGGTAAGTAGGATGGAGAATGGATGAGTGATTGTTGTAAATCAGATGTTCTGACTTTCTGTGCTTTATTTCATACATGGAAAGCAACTCAAAGCTTCACCCTCCCAAGCCTGATGTGAACTTGGGGAGTCAAGGATTTAAAGGATCTAACTGCCTATTTATTCATGAAAACTGAGGGTTCAGGCTGAAATCTGAGCAACGGCTTGGCAAATTAGAGTGACAACTAATTCGGCTTTAGCAGGTTGTGTGGGAGGAAGTGTAGGAAATGTCACATTAATGCCTTTTCAAGTGGTACTTACCTGCAGTCCCTCTGTTATTTGACATCACTGTGACCTCGTACATCCTGTATCCCCACAGCACAACAGTACAAAACACAAAATTAGTGAAAGCAACAAGTGCCTATGTGTTGTCATCGGCCTTGGCCCAGTTTGTGGAATCGGGCAGCACATCCATTTCTCCATCAGGCCTCCAGTGTCATATTCTTCTGTACGTCTCCCCTAAACATCGCAGGCTGTCTCTTTCACATCCCAGTAATACATGTTATGCTCCTATTAAGGAGTCTACTACATGTGAGTCGGTCAGATGTGTCACACTCCTCTATGATGAGGCCTACTGGCATTACACCACCATTCAGTGAGTGGCTGACAATGACACCCAGTTCTTTTCCAGTTATGTCACCAGGAAGGAAACAGCACAGGGTTAACACTGCCACTCCATCTTGAGCCAGTCTAATAGAGATGGTAGAGGATCGATGCAAACTTACAATGTTAGGATTTCAGGCTGCCAGATCTACGTCTGTTCAAAGGGAGATCTTCCACAGGCTGCGACAGACGTGGCCTTTGATGTGGCTTTCCTTGTGCAGCCACTTCTGTGCATGGGTCACCTGCTCCATTACAGTATGCTGTCCTCCTTTTTCCGACTGTATTTGTAGGAGTACACCTTTTATCTTGAACATACAGGTACTGCACACAGAATTTAGCAACTGTCCTTTGTTGCTTATTTTCTTGGTTGTGTGGGGTGCATCATGAAGCCTTCATCCAGTCTGCGATGAACATTTCTAGGACTTCTTCCTCTATTAGACTACTTCTGTAAAAGAAATCAACATATTAATTAAAGAAAGAAACTTATCTTCTACTAGGACAGGTTTGATAAAACCTCTTTGAGTCAGGAACCAGGCAGGAGGAAACTTGTCCATTACACCATTTACTCTACAGCATATAAAAAGGGACCATTCATCACAAAACTATGGAAGAAATCAACATATCAATTAAGGAAAGAAACTTATCTTCTACTAGGACAAGTTTGATAAAAACCTCTTTGAAGTCAGGAACCAGGCAGGAGGAAACTTGTCCATTGCATCTTTTCTTTTCTTTTCAGCAAATGCTGAAGAGGGAGCATCCATCATAGTATTCTGTTATAGAATGATCAAAAAAATAAAGACAGAGGTCCAATTTATAAACAACTGAATTTACATAATAGTGCTGTTTAATGTATACATTTACTCTGATTGGTTCAGTGGCTTACACCCAAATAACATCCAATTAAAAGTCTGTTCTGCTACACTCTTGTTCTTCTCATATCTCTTAGGTTACCCTTGAAATCTCTGGGTTTGTGACGACTGTCCAGTCATGTTGTTTACAGGACATCAGCTGATCTCTTAATCATCTTCTAGTACATTTTGTGTATTACATCAACCATTCTCCTAGCAGATTCTTGTCTTTTATTCAATTAACCATTTCAGTAGTTCTTTTCCTGACATTTCTAAATCAAATGCTTATATATTACAATACTTACCTTTTGTTTCCTCCAAATTATTCTCTTACACTTTTCATGCCTTTGGTCTTACAGTTTGGACAGATCACCCTGTGATAGGACATGCCCTCCAAATGGACAGGTTCTTTAATAAAATGCACATTTTGTAGGGTCTTTTCTTGCTCAATTCTGCATTAATTTTGGGACATGATAGCCCCCAAACAGTTGAATTGAGAATACTTTTTTCTGTGCATACATTGTTAAAATAAAGTATATAAAAAAACGTTTTGTATCAGATGGCTGTACAAAGCCACAGACTGTCTGCCATGGAAGGGGAGCACATTGCCACATCTGGTTTGTAGTGTATAGCTAAAAAAAAATTAATTCCATGTTTTCCTGGGGAATGGAAATATCTTATATACTCGCGTTTAAGTTCTACCGCGGATAAGTCGGGGTTTGATTTTACCGTATAATTTCCAGTATTTTATAATGTTGGTCGTATAAGTCGAATGTGGAAAACTCACGCTGTTGGTCCAAGAGATTATGATATGCTAATGCCCACCTGAGAGAGTAACCACGGAGCACATGGCCTTTTTTTCTATGTATTGTGCCTATGTGACTACACGATAACACCCAAATTATTCAGAAGCAATGTTTGCACTGTGTTGTGTTTTTTGTATCTCACACCCTCATGCACCTTTATCGTAAGAGAATCCCTTATCTACGATGGAGCGTTCGATCAGAAGAACATATGAAGCTGGTTTTAAATTAAAAGTCATTGAAGTGGTGAAAAAAATTGGTAACTGCACTGCTGCAACAAAATTCGATGCGTCTGAGAAACTGATGCGACATTGGAGGAGGCAAGAAGATGTAAAAAAAAAAGTCGTATTTTTGAATGGGCGTATAAGTCGGGTTTGATTTTATTATCAATTTTTCGGGTTTCAAGACCTGACTTATACGTGAGTATATACAGTAATTCAAACTTTAGACAGAGACAAAAAACTGATAGAATGGGCATCTATTGAGACCAACACTGGACAGCAACAAGCAATATTAAAAATGTCCATAAAAAGATCACATTACTTATGTTGCATAATCTACAAGTCGAGTCATTGAGTCGTATGCTCACAACATTCCACATGCATGTAATTTTAGTAAAATATTGTTAAATAAATCACTCTCATGATCAAATACTGAGCTCACTCAGATACTGAAGACCTGCCTCCAATTTAAATGAAATTATATTCAAAATTCACATCCACAGCTGGAGTACCTTGGGATTGTTTAGCAGCAGATTGTGAAACTGACCTTCTGCTTGTTGAAGCATCTTGAGTATGCACCAGTCCGAGGCAGATTTGCTTTCTTATAACGTTTTGTCACTTGCTTTTCTTTAACTGTTACTTGTACTCGTCTCCCAGTGCACTTTGCAGTGTTGACGCCACGTCAAATGCAATGTTAGCTAAACTGTTACTGGGCTGGACTTGTAATCACTGACCAATGGCGGGTTTACAATTACATTTTGAGATTGTTTGCAGTTGGTCTCCATAGATGTCTGATCTGTCGGAAACTTGTTATCCCCATTCTGCATGAAAACATGCGATTACAAATTTTTCTTAGCCAAGACTACATGAAGTAACAAATAAAAAATATCATTTTTAGGTGTATTCCTTTAAATAACCGATATCGGCTTCAGCCATGAAACCCTTTTAAACCCAGATGGAAAAAAATGGAATAACTGCAATTCCGCCCCATCCTACCATGATTTTATCGTATCTTTTTTAATCATTAAAAATATGTTTATCTGGTCATGACCTCAGCGGCACAGAATGTGAAGCCGGTAAACGACAAAATAAGAACGACGCAACACAAACATAAAGAAAGTCCCAGACAAGTGAGGTGGAGCGCTAATCTTTCCTGAGAGTGTTGTTTGTAACCTGACTTTCTTATTTATTTAAATTCTTTGTGCTTTTCTGTACATTCCGTTTGAATATTTGTAATATTTTTAACATACTAGTGTACAGTAAACATTGAACACCTAGAAGTAGGCCTGCATTGTTGGCCGTCCGCTCTAAACTGTTGCTGAGGTGCCCACTCTCCATTTGGTTGGTCAGAATGTTGAAGGCAGGAGCTTATCAAAGCCCACCTGAGCAGTGCCAGGATGTGAAGTGTAAGACATTCAGTCCTCAGAAAGGTCACCCTTGCCTGTTGTAGCGTAGGTTGAGTTCAGCTCTATCAGTTGTGGTTTAGGCAAGAAACGAATTACAGAGAAAAATGAAAAACATGCAGATGACCTTCATCTCCCCTAAGTATTTAAATACTCTTCTCTCTGCACTTCTCTTTGAGAACTTCCCTTAGAAGCCTTTCAACAGTGACGATATTCCAGTGCTTTGTTGCAGTAAAGTTGAATGGACTGGCCACTTGATTCCAGACTCCCAGTGCCCTCAGTGTCTAATGAGCGGAGCTACTCGACCCTGCATTCTTTTGTCTGTTTTTACAACTTACTATTTAATAAAAGCTTCTTTTTTTCCTTTTGAAGGGGGTCACAAATGACAAAATCAGCCAATGGAATGGTTAGAATTTTTGAGCTAACTTAGAAGAGAAAACCCCTGCCATGGAGGACTTACCCATAAGCCTTGTCACCAATAGCTTGTGGTTATCCATTGATCTGAGGACTGGAGTTTTGTGTAAGACGTTCAGAACGATACAATAGGCTTTCAGAGCCAGGAGGACAATTTTAATTTAAGTTGCTCCTTCCCAGCCAGCCAGCAGAAATCAGCTAACATTGCAGTTCAGTCAGTCATCTACCCATCTTCTTAACCTTCTGTTTTAGTATAAGGCCGCCTGTCTCCACTCCTTGTCTTGCCAGATTAATGTAAAGCAGTCAGTCAATCTGACCTGCACACCATGGGAATGTGGGAAGAAAACCAAAAAACCTGAAGAGGACCCCCACAGACATGAGGAGAACATGTAGACTCCTCAAGCACTATGACCTGGAGCAGGGCGCTAGACTCATGAAGCAGCAGTGCTGACAACCATGCTGCTCCTCTTCCACTCTTCTTACATTCTGCACATATTCAGTGATTCAGGTGGCAGAAACGTCCTCAGCAAGAGATGATGGCAGCAATCAGGTGTGGAGCTGAGGGGCAGGGGCTATTTCATAATTCAGAAAACGAAAATCTCCCGACCTTTATGAATCGTATTCTATGTCTATGTGTTTATGTACAGTATGATCATTTTGTAGCATTTCGCACTTTACTATCAAATTATAATTTTAAGACATGCAAACATTCAAAGCCCGTTCCCAGCGAGGAACTCTCTGCGAACATATAGGTGCAGCAAGGCCTGCTGGGAGTAGGAGGAGGTTTGTTTAAAAATGTGTTAGTGTGAGCCCCCTCTCCTCACCATGTCTGAACGAGTGTAAAGCTAGAAGTGGCTAACAGGGTCTGCATGATAACTCGAAGGGCTGAGAAACCATGAGAACTGCAGGAGGTTCTTCTTCTGGGCCTTTGTTGTACAACTTGGCAGCATGTTAGAAACCTTAATGTAACTGGAAATGATCCGAGTCGTGTAATGAAGACGCTGTAGAAGAAGCCTCCCCAGTACCCCCAATTTCTCAGCCCTTCAAGATATCACGTAGACTTTGTTAGCTTCACCTTTGTTCAGCCATGGTGGTGGTGGTGCGTGGGCAGATGACCATGAGACTTACTTGTTTCTCTACATTCTACTTAAAGGTGGACTCTTGCGCTTGATTAGTTCTTCATTTGTTGCCCCTTTCACGCTTTCTACTTCTCTCTGAAGATCTGAAGAGCTCGATTTCTCTCCGCTGGCTAAGTGGTCTCCAGGCTGTTTTTCCCCTGAATAATTTGTGATCTGCAGATTTTGAACATGTGGGAGTGCAGCTGTGGACTTCAGCTCTGGAATTTCAGCCTGGTTTCACTGACAAACTGCGTAGGCCGTGGGAAGCCCTCTTTACAGAAACTTTTCCAGAAAGTTACAACTGAACTCTAATAACTTAAATGAAGTTCATGGGCTCAAACCCTTGAAAGAAAGTGTACAATTGTATCTGTCTTCTAATCTCTTTAATCCAGTGATAATGTTGCAGGGCTGAGCATCTTCTGACAGCCATGAGGACAGCTGGAAACTGATAGGGCGCCACTCACTCACATGGTGCCAGTTTAGACTGGAGGAAACCCACCAGACTCGGGCAGGGCAGGCAATCTCCACACAGACGGTGAGCAGGCTGGGATTCCCACAGGTGCTATGAGGTAGCCACGCCAGCCTCAGTACCATTGTGATGATTTTCATTCCATTTATTTGGAGATGCCATCCACTAAGGAATGAATCTAAGTGTTTAAAAAGATGGAGGCTGACCTCCCAGTCCATCCAGCCTCCATGATTAGTGAACAGGGGTGACCCCAGTGTTTGTACTCTGATTGCAGAGGGGACCCCAATAACTCTCTTCACTGTGCTGCTGACACAGCTCACCAGTGACATGAATGCCATCTTTTCTATAAGATAAAAGGATTGAACATTTGTAACATATTTTTTTTTTATAGCTAAACATTAAAAACACAAAATATGTAAGATTATGATATTTGGCATAACAGTGGTGGCATCAGTGGAAGACCCACCTTAGTATTGATTATATTTCTTATTTTTAATGTAGTATATTTTATTGGGTTTAGAAACTGTACTGCAATATGTCCATTGCCTGTGGTTTTGAAGGAACCTACCTGAGCTCAGGGGCAGGTGGCGCAGCACTCCAGCAGCCACACCACATGCACTTCAGAAGGGGTCAGCCATCTGTAGCTAAGCATGTTTGGGCCCAGCCAGTACTTGGATGGGAGACCCTCCAGGAAAAGCTTAGGTTGCTGCTGGATGAGGTATAGGTGAGGCCAATAGCGTGCACTTACCCTGTGGTCTGTGTGTGGACCCCAATGCCCCAGTGCAATGATGGGGACAGCATGTTGTAAAAATGGCTCCGTCCTTTGGATGAGATATAAAACCAAGGTCCTGACCCTCTGTGGTCATAAAAGATCCCTGGGCATTATTCAAAAAGAGTAGGGAGTATCACGATGTCCTGGCTAAACTGCCCATCACAGCCTTGTCCATTCTGACCCCCTAATAATCTCCCCTGTCTCTAATTGGCTATCTCTCTCATCACTTCACCACCTAAAAGCTAATGTGTGGTGAGCGGACTGGCGCAAAAATGGCTGCCTTCGCATCATCCAGGTGGGTGCTGCACATTAGTGGTGGTCGAAGTGGCTCCTCAATCACTAAAGCACTCTGAGCAGTGAGAAAGTCTCTATATAAATGCACAGAATTATTATGTGCCACTGTGTTAAGGACCTCACTTAGTCCATACTAAAAGGACTGATGTAATTTGGAACCACCAGGAATCTTACTCATGTAAATAGTGCCCCCAGAGTAGTTACTGCAGTGTCACTGATGCAAGAGAAGGATCATGGGAGACTGACACAAGGCCAGGAGAATTTGACAAATTGTCAGGGGCAACTTAGGTGTCAAAAATAGTGTGAGAAAGAGCTTAGAGGGAGCAACATTCAGATATCACAGGAGTCCCATTTTAATTGTTATTTTCATTACGTGTTTTGTTTTTTGTACTGCTATTAAACTTTATAGTTACATTACTTTACAACTTTATTCTCTAGCCGTCAGCATGATGGTTTGTGGCACCAGCCAATCACATGCTTGTCTGGCACCAATCTCATAACATCTAAGCTTTGGGTCAGAAATCTAAAAACCCTCCTGAGTGGTTGGGCTATTCGACAAAGGAGAACGTCAGGTTAAGACCACTGCTTTGAATCTTTTTGACTAGTAACTTTGTTTTGCGTTTTGGTTTTCAGCTACTGCCTCGCAGTTGGGAGACCTGGGGACCTGGGTTCGCTTCCCGGGTCCTCCCTGCGTGGAGTTTGCATGTTCTCCCCGTGTCTGCGTGGGTTTCCTCCGGGTGCTCCGGTTTCCTCCCACAGTCCAAAGACATGCAGGTTAGGTGGATTGCTGATTCTAAATTGGCCCTAGTGTGTGCTTGGTGTTTGGGTGTGTTTGTGTGTGTCCTGCGGTGGGTTGGCACCCAGCCCGGGATTGGTTCCTGCCTTGTGCCCTGTGTTGGCTGGGATTGGCTCCAGTAGACCCCCGTGACCCTGTGTTCGGATTCAGCGGGTTGGAAAATGGATGGATGGATTTTTTTGCATGTTTATCTTGTGTCTGAACTCAGCCTGCTTCTGTTTGTGTTGATGTGTCCCCAAAGCCAAATGCTCTTTCTGTCACAATGTTATGGACAGACCCATCATAACATCAGAAGTCCAGTGGTGAGCAGAGGGAAAGATAGTGCGGCCAGATTGAAAGGGCGTGAGGGAGCTAAGTGGGGGCTATAGAGGCGTTTGTGCCACTGAGGCTGTGCGTGGTGGGTGAGTGGGGCTTAGACGGAGATGAGTCAAGACCAGTGTGACAGCCAAGGTTTAAACAGTCCAGGCATCAATCCACGCTGAACAGTAAGAGCAACGGGGCTACAAAGAAAAGAGCTCCAAAGAAACAAATCTTCAAGCAGCCAATGCTCAACAGTGTCTTGTCCACACATTTGGCACCATGTCAATCATCTGATGGGCTTTGACAGCAGAAACGTTAAACATATTGGCTGTACGGAAACAATGTGTCATTTTATAGGTTACACGGTATAAGTTTAGCTTTGGAGAATCTTAGAAGCAAATGCATGTTAACTGCTGACAGAAAGTCAGAAGTTATGTTAAGAGAAACCAATGCATTATGGTAGATCTTTCAGTTTCCAATTTCTTAAGAGTTTCAGTTTTTACTGTCCACAAAGTCAGTGCATACATTTTTAAGGGAGACTGAAGTTTTGCTGTACGTAGTTGTACTTACTAATCCCGACGTCTGAGAGGGCTGATGTGTTGCGTGTTGATCAGCATAAGCAAACATAAATGTCATCGTACTCTGTGCGTGTGGCGATAGCGACCCTGCAGTCCTATCTGATTAACAGACTGGCATTGAAGGTTAGAGTAGACATCTTACTGTGTATACAGCCCTGCAACTCTTTTGTGATGAGACTACTCTCATCAGAGCATACATTCAGCTTAGGGGGTCTCCATATGGGCTTCATAAAGGGTATATGAATCGGCTGATCCTTTCAAGCTTAATCCACAACAGCTCTCATAAAAGCATAAAAAATATGACGAACTAAAGGAGGCCATCAAGTTTGTTTGTTTAGCTAATAGCTAAGCTGTCCCAATATCTCATCGAGATCTTTCTTAAAGGTTGCCAGGGTTTCTGCTTCAACTGCATGTCTCGGTAGTTTGTTCCAGAGTCCCACAACTCTTTGCGTACAGAAGTGCTTCCCGGCTTCAGTCTTAAATATATTCGAGTACTTGATTCACCGTTAAGTTGAAAGAATTCTACTTGATCTACTTTATCAATGCCTTTGAGGGTTTTGAAGACCTGGATTAGGTCCCCACGTCATCTCCTCTGCTCGAGACTAAACAGGTTTCATTCTCTGAGTCTGTCACAGTAGGACATGTCCTTCAGTCCTGGGATGCTCTTGATTGCTCTCCTCTGCACAGCTTCAAGTGCTGCTGTCTTTCTTGTACTGTGGTGAGCATGACTGCACATAATCCTCCAGATGTGGTCTTACCAGAGCATTATATTGTCTAAGCGTAACGTCACTTGATTTATATTCTAACACTTCTTACAATATAACCTAACATTTTATTTACCTTTTTAATTGCTTCTGCATATTGCTTACATGATGACAATGTTGAGTCAACATAAACTCCAAAATCCTTTTAAGAGGTATGACAGTGTCTCCCATCTTTGTATTTGTAAATGATGTTCCTGTTAACCATATGTAGAACTTTGCACTTTTCTACATTCAACTGCATTTTCCAGGCATTCACCACGTTCTGAAGCTTGTCCAAGTCTCCTTGAATTGTTTTTGTTGCCTCCTCAGTGTCTACCATTCCTCCAGGAATAAGCAGGACCCATTATGTCTTTCACAATGCTCTTAGATGTGCTCCTGTATTTGTACCAAATCAATGGTGAAGGGCACCATAGATAGATAAATAGATGAATGTAATGTGCTTACTTTTACTGCATTGTTCATTCACAAACTGCAGATGTCCAGTCCCCCTCTTGCCTTTTTCCCCACTCCGTCTGATTCTTTCAGATGAAATCTTTCCAGCACTAAAGTAGCCCCTGGAATAAGAAGTTTAAGTCAGTTCTCCACAATATACAACATGCCACAGAACAAATTGCACTGGTTGACTTAAGGTCTATATTGCACATTGGGAGAATGATATGGAGCAGATTTATGTTGAGTTCAGGGCCATGATTGCTTTTGGATAAGAGCTGTTTTTACGGTGGTTTGTCCTGGTTTTCATTGCTCTGTATCTCTTGCCCGATGGCAAAAACTGGAAGAGGCAATGACCGGGATGTGATGAATCCTGTGAAATGTCTATTGCTTTTTTGCAGCATCGGGAGGTGTAGATTTGTTCCAGAGTGAGGAGGGTACAACAATTGTTCTCTCCGCTGTCCTGACGACCCTGTGAAGCGCTTTCCTTTCCATACCACACACATAGTCCATACGTGAGCACGCTCTCGATGGAACAGTGATAAAAGGCAAGGAGCAGATTTTTGGGGAGATGATTCTTTCTGAGGAATTTCAGAAAATGCAGTCTCTGCTGCGCCTTCTTCAGCAGCTCCTTGGTGTTGGCGCTCCAGGTCAGGTCATCCTCCAGCTCAATGCCCAGAAACCTGAACACCGGTACCCTCTCCACACAGGAAGTCGTACCATAAAGAGAGCCGGGAATCCTAAAGCCAGCATAGCCAAACGAACCACAACACTGCAGTGTGGCAGGCAGCAAACATTGTTGGGGCGCCTAATCAGTGTCCATTGTGAGCCGATCGAATCCTTTTAAAATGTGTTCGCTGATTAAAGCCCCAAACTGTGCTGATGATGTCATGTCTTCGGCTAACCTCAGATCAAGTACCAGGCTCAGTTTCTTCCTTCCTCCTGGCCCCTTGATCCCCACTAAGCCAAGATGACGAGCGTTTAAGCAGAGACCTAACTGCCGGATGCCGGAGTAACTCGATGTTTTGTTTATTCAGCTTTTTTTTGTAAATCAGAATGAGGCAAACCTCATGTCAATTTCATAAATACCATATATTCACCGCACATAATTCATATTTTGAATAAAAAAAAAATAGCAAGCAGATTACGGCCTGCAAGTCATCACAGACCTGCCAGACTAGTAAATGTACAGTCTGCCAGTGTGAGAGGGGAAGCCACAGAATTAACTAACAATCTCCTAAAACGAATACAAAAATGTGTTTCACAATCTCATGTAACCGTCAGACTTAGGCGAGCTGAGCCGGCTAATCTCCATGCTGAGGATGGCAGACAAAGATTTGCCCGAGAGTTACACTAAAAACAAAAGTAAGATGAGCGACGCGAGTCAGAAGAGGAGAAAAACACCACAAGAGTGAATTGTGACAATTAGAGAAATGTGCTGCCATCCATGGGACACAAGGCATGGAGGTGGGAGAATAAATCTAAAGATGTCTGTGTAAATGTGACTTTGTAAAGAAAAAAAAATGACACAGTAAAGGACAATACGGGGTTAACGGGTAAATAGTGACGGGAAAGCCTGGAGAATGGCACTGTGCATTCTGGGCCCCTGTTAACAGACATCCGTTTACATCTTGAGCTGTATGGGCAGTACAGGTTAGCTGGGAGCTGGGATGTACCCGGGCAGCATGAAGCGCAAGGTGCTAGATGAGGTAGCAGTCCGTCCCAGAGCACACACAAATGTCCAAAAGCACACCAATGGAGAGCAGAGCAAAGTAAAACTAGATGAAGATAAAGGGTGGGCATTAGGTTACAAGGTGTAAAGAAGAAGCCAAATTAAAATAACCTCACATTCTCAGACTTTTGAAACTCAATTCATGGTCTTGGGGGTTGATGCCTGTCTTGGCAGCATTAGACACGAGGCAGGTACCAACCCTGCAGGGGGTCCATCACAAGACCCTCTCACTCTCACATTGGCAGTGCAGGACAGCCAGTTAACCCAAGAGACACACATAGGAGGAAAGTCACGCTGACCAGGAGAGAGCTGGCAAAGTGGCCTGGCATGAGATATGAACCAGAGACATCAGAGCCATGAGGCAGCCACACTAAGCACTGTGCCACTGTGATGCCCAGAATTCAAGTGCACTTTCTAAACTGCTTGTTAGGTCTGTGAACTGCTGGATAATACACTGAGCAAAGGGCAGCTCCATTTACAGCGCGGCCTCAAGGCCAACATGGCAGCAAATACCGATGAGGACCCAAGTAAATGTTAACTTGTATTAAAGACCTGCCCGAAGATGCCCGTTGAACATCAGCAGAGTGAGTGTAGCTGTAGCATTCGGGACACTCTCCATGTTAGCATGTCTGGGGTTCAGCACTTGGGAGCTTCTCAAATGCCTGGGTGTTGTGACGCTAATTCTTTATAAATGAAAGGTAATCCTGTTTACATACAATAAAGCAATCAGAATGTAACTAGCAGCCTCAGCCACCCACCATGCTGGAAATCTCTGGGAACAAAGAGGCCAAGAAGTACAGCATAATGGTGAGAAGAAAAGATAAAAATGGATAATGCAAGCAGTGCATATATATATATATATATATATATATATACATATATATGTAAATATGTATTGTGACGAGCAAAAAAATGTGAAAGAATACGGAATATGAAAGAATAATATATATATTTTTTTATATTATTTATTTTATTATTATTATTATATGTATTTATTATGTATATGAAAGAATAATATTTCATAAACAGGTTATGCACGTAAACACAAGGCATGTTGAATACACAGAGCACAGTGACACACTGATGGCTGATTGAACGTCACGGCTGCCTGCAGGTCCAACAGCTTAGACGTGACTGTATGATCATCCATTACTGAGAAATGAGATAATCGTGTGAGCCTGAGGTGTGAAGCCTGTGTGCTGGTGGTGCGTGGAAATACGAGTCTTCTAACAGAAAAAGTCCCTTTAAGGAGCTGACATTTTTCAGTCCTGTTAGATTCTGTGCCTCACTTTACTTTGTGTGATCCTAGAAGATTAAAATAATTCAGTAAGCCCCTTGGGCCAAATCAGACTGCAGCCCCTATGCCATCCTTTCAGTTCAATTTAAAGGTCAGTGACATGTTGGCATGGTGGACAAAAATAGCCATCTTCCAGTCTTTGAGCCCAGTATGAACCCAGTGGCGCTCACTGCATCTGTATGCGTTGGTGCTACTTTAACAGGCGCAGAGTCTACAGTTTGTAGAAAGTGGCACTGTTAGATAGATAGATAGATAGATAGATAGATAGATAGATAGATAGATAGATAGATTATACGTTTTAAGGCGTTTTTACTGTTTATTGACAAAAAATAGTTTTTTTGCACAAAATTCCAGTTTGAATGGCCACAATTACAGTAGTTATGTGGTGTCTATTAATGTCAGTAATATTTTCCGATTCTCCTACAGCTTTTGTCCTGTAAATGCAGGTGCATAGGAAGCCTCAGGTCTGCCCATAGGTTGTGGAAAGCCCACCACAGTAAAGATACACGTCATGGATCTGCACTGCCATCTACTAAGGAGGTGTAAGTGTGGAAACTCAGCGGGTGATTTTCTCCTCTGGTGAGGTGGAGGCTTAGTGTCATGGGCACTGAACGGAAGTGGCTTGTGACGCAGATGTGTACTGTAAATCTTTTGATTTCTCTTTGCACTGCGGGGAGTTTCAGTGTGAGTAGAGTTGGGATTGCTACACGTAAATAAAAAGTCACAGTTGATTGGGAAGTCCCCATAATGACTTGCAATAGGAGTGTGAAGAGGGTCAATGTGTGGATAAGTGTAGAGAAAATGCACTTTTTAAGCAAAACCGCAGAGCAGTGTCATCTTACCTAAAATCTTTTATTAGCTATGTTTGAAATCCATCTGTTCATCCATCAATAAACTTATCTAATCTCACTCAGGGCTGTACGGAGATGAGACCTATTCCAACAACACTGGATGACAGGCAGGAATCAACACTGAGGAGCGGTGCCAGTTTATCACATGGCACACATTCACTCATACTGGGCCAGTTTACAGTCGCCTTAAACATAACATGCATGTCTTAAGGAAATAATAACTAAGAATGCAAGGAAATCCATCCTCATGTCACAAAACAGAAGACAGAAATGAACTGCAACACAATCAGCAGATGACTGAGAGACACCAGGCAAGTATCCTGTAAGAGAAGAGGCTTGTAGCAAATGGCTACTTACATACAGACATAAATTTACATACTGCACACTATCTATCTATCTATCTATCTATCTATCTATCTATCTATCTATCTATCTATCTATCTATCTATCTATCTATCTATCTATCTATCTATCTATCTATCTATCTATCTATCTATCTATCTATCTACAAGTACACGCTGATTTGATAAAAGCTAACAGAACGCCATGTCACGCTGTTGTCAACTGCTATTTAGCATACGTTCTCGTGTACTTTATGCTGTTAAAGTTGTGTTAAACATGCCATTAATTTATTTCCTTTTAGCTTGGCAAAAAGCTGAATTCTGTTTTATACTGAGGGAAGGAAAGTGCTAGAGGCTCAGCCGAGACCTGAGAGAAGATGTTATCTCCAACCCAAAACCCCCTGCCGACCCCCCCTCCCCCACCTCAGGACACAGGTGTTACAGTACAAAAAAAGGAAAACAAAGCCTAAATATGCATAATGAAAAGCTTCTAATGACTTGTTGGCAAAAACATTCTCCCCTAAGGAAAGGAAAATGCAAACCAAAGCGTCAGAGAGATGACATACCTGGTGTGGTGGGAGGACAGAAAGGTTACAGCAATACAAAATGGAAAAGGAGCCCCCATTACGTTTAATACCAAAGTGAAGGGGCGTGAGGGTGGGTTGCTGTAGAACTGACCAGACGTCAAGTGCAGAAGCAACTGCACACCCCACTCAAAATCATTTAACGCTGTCAGTGAATGTTTGATGACAGCATGACATGGCCGAAGTCCTTCTGCTTGTTTCCTCATTTTCTGCTCAGGGTCTCAGAGGGTCAGACCGGATTATTGTTTTCCAGTAGAAGCCACGCATGAAGAGTGCTGACTGTCGTGTGAACAGAGGACCGCCATGGTGTGCTACAAGAAGACGCGTGAGACATGTGAAAGGAAACTAAACAAGACTCAAAAATGACAGGCCCTTGATGCTCTTGGTCACATTTTTCTGTGAGGATATGGTCTATGACAAGTGTTACATAACTTTAAACAATTGTTTGACAGCCATAATTTAGTGTGCTTTTTTGGCTGTGCACCCTTGACTCAGCTACTCAACCCTGTAACTCGGGTAGGGGCTTGAAGACCAAAAGACATTTTTGAAGATCTAATACTCTAAATATACCACCAGGCTGGAGTGTAAATGAACGACTAGGAGAATGAAGTGTGAAGAAAGTCATCAGAATAGACAGAATTGGCCGTGAGAAAACTGAAGTAGAAATGCTGCATCTTTGGGCAACTGTGTGCCAAGACCTGTGCAGGGCAGCCCAAGTGTTCAGTATTGTTAATGTCAAGCAAGCCTCACCTCCTGTTTGAGACAGGGAACAGGAACAATTTCAAAATAGTTGCTCTTTCTTGCCCTACATGTACCTTCAGCATCTTTCCACTGTATTCGCATGTTTCAATGTCTCTTCACCTGCACCTCCTCTCCCCTAAAGCCTGCTTCTCAGACCCTGTGTGGCGATGTGGGTTCTGCTCCATGTTCCCATCACGCTTTCAGGGAGCCCTTCTTGAACCCAACACCGTCGGTAATGTAACCGGATAGGGGAAAGGTGCAGAAGTGCTTTTATTTAAAACAGTCAGAACCAAAAAGTGTTCAAATAAATAGTGCAGTGCAATCAAAATGTCAATAAATAAATAATCCATAAAACCAGGGTGATATTTCCATTAAAAACGAGGTTAAAAACAAGGGCAGGAAGTAGTACTTTAAAAACAAAACCCGGTTGCCTTTTTCAGCTGGTGGCTCCCCTGCTTCTCCCATTTGGCTGTGCACAAGGGGAGTCGCCCTACCTGCAACTGACCTTCTCCTTCTGCTGGTCTGGAAGCTTCCTGATCCCTGGCTTCGATTAGCTCCTCCAGACTGAGACTTGGGTTCCCCAGCAACCAGGGCGCTCACACTGGGGCTTCCACCTCCCAAGCCTCTGACTCCCGCTGCCTTATGCGGTGAGCCAACCACCTTCCGGTCACTCCTGCTCCTCTTAAGCGCTCAGCAGGAGTGACCACTTCTTGCTGCTCCCGAGTGTCAGCCAAACACTCTATCAAGGGGCTCTTCTCCCAGCTGCCAGTCATTAATACCGCAAGCCCCTTCACCTCCTACCTTCTTCTGTCTTAACCTCTATTCTGTTTTCTTTCACCTCCCTCAATACTCGCGCCTCTCCTGTTTATAATGGGCATATGGCACAGATGTGGAGATTAGCAGCTTTCAGCATCAATTACAGATATGGACGATTCTTCACCTGTGCACTTAAATGAGGAAACACCTGCACCACATCGTGTCCGAGAACCGCTGCGGCCACACTACCTCGCCCCCTCTTAAAGCCACGAGTGTGGCGATTATTTATTTAAAAACTGGCCTTTTATTCTAAGCCACGGACCCGCTATACCTCACCCTGCCATCGTGTTTGAGACACCATTCTCACCTCTTGTCTGTTTTTATACTTCCTTTCTTTGAAGGTGACTGTCACAGCATGCCTCTTATACCGTTTCTTCTCTTCGTGTGTCTAAC
The DNA here is from genome assembly GCF_900747795.2 of Erpetoichthys calabaricus. Lineage (NCBI taxonomy): Eukaryota > Metazoa > Chordata > Cladistia > Polypteriformes > Polypteridae > Erpetoichthys > Erpetoichthys calabaricus. The sequence continues at coordinate 106,478,213 of NC_041397.2, read as the reverse complement.
ACTTGCATTTCTTCCACCAATCACTTTAGCAAAGCCAAACTGACCAGTCCTATAGCTCTGAGGGACAGGACACACACGCGGACCTTAGTGTTTTATTACTATATACAGTACATCTATCTAATGGTAGTCTTTACTTTATGTAGTGCCTTACATCATCTATCTATCTATCTATCTATCTATCTATCTATCTATCTATCTATCTATCTATCTATCTATCTATCTATCTATCTATCTATCTATCTATCTATCTATCTATCTATCTATCTATCTATCTAATGGTAGTCTTTACTTTATGTAGTGCCTTACATCATCTATCTATCTATCTATCTATCTATCTATCTATCTATCTATCTATCTATCTATCTATCTATCTATCTATCTATCTATCTATCTATCTATCATATAGTGCCTTTCATATCTCTAAATCTGTCTATATAAATGCATTATAGAAACATGCATACAATACAACATGAAAACTGTTAAAAAAATCTTTTCTGGGTAGAGAGGAGTCATTACTCCATTCATTTTCTGCACTCTTATTCAAGGCTACAGGGATCCAAATTGTATACCACTGGAAAGTTTCTTTAAAAAAATCACCATTCCATTGATAGGCAGAATTAACTCTAAAGTAAGCAATCATCTTGGGCTCAGGTACTACATTCAGGGTTGTGATCTGTCTTGTGCCTACTGCTGCCATGATGGGTTCTGGGTCTTCACAATCCTGAACTAGATTAAACTGGTTTGAAGATGAATAGATGATTGGAAATCATCTCTGGGAGGAAACTATGGCAAGACATGGAGAAAATGCAAACTCCAAAAAACCAAGTTCTCTCAGGAAGAAATTAAACTGAATTCCAAATGCTTTGTGGCTACTACCCACCATCTGTTAGTATTTGGTCACACAATACGTTTTATTTGGACCCAAAATAGAGTACTAATTAGAGCATAGTGGTGGCTCTGAGGCTAAGGATCTGCACTGGTATCTGGAAGGTTGGAGGTTTAAATCCTGTTCCTGCCAATGGGATCCTACTCTGTTGGGCTCTTTGGCAAGGCCCTTAAAACAAAAATTGCTCCAGGGGTTCTGTACAATGGCTGACCCTGCGCTCTGACAATTTCCTCTTGGGGTTTAATAAAGTATATAAAAAAATGTCCTTAGCATGTGGAGGCAACACCTGAGCATGGAATTCAAACCCAGTGCCCCTGAGCCACAAGGCAGCAGCTCTGTGCGATTGCACATATATACATTTTCTTCTTTCTGCTGCTCCCGTTAGGGGTTGTCACAGCGGATCATCTTCTTCCATATCTTTCTGTCCTCTGCATCTTGCTCTGTTACACCTATCACCTGCATGTCCTCTCTCACTACATCCATAAACTTTCGCTTAGGCCTTCATCTTTTCCTCTTCCCTGGCAGCTCTATCCTTAGCATCCTTCTCCCAATATACTCAGCATCTCTCCTCTGCACATGTCCAAACCAACGCAATCTCACCTCTCTGACTTTGTCTCCCAACCGTCCAACTTGAGCTGATCCTCTAATGTACTCATTTCTAATCCTGTCCATCCTTGTCACACCCAATGCAAATCTTAGCATCTTTAACTCTGCTACCTCCAGCTCTGTCTCCTGCTTTCTGGTCAGTGCCACCATCTCCAACTCATATAACATAGCTGGTCTCACTACCATCCTGTAGACCTTCCCTTTCACTCTTGCTAATAACCATCTGTCACAAATTACTCCTGACACTCTTCTCCACCCATTCCACCCTGCCTGCACTCTCTTTTTCACCTCTCTTCCACAATCCCCATTACTCTGTACTATTGATCTCACCTTCGCCAACTCTACTCCCTGCATCCTCACCATTCCACTGACCTCCCTCTCATTTACACACATGTATTCTGTTTTGTTCCTACTGACCTTCATTCCTCTCCTCTCTAGAGCATATATCCAACTCTCCGGGGTTTCCTCAACCTGCTCCCTACTATTGCTACAGATCACAATGTCTTCAGCAAACATCATAGTCCACGGGGACTCCTGTCTAATCTTGTCTGTCAACCTTTCCATCACCATTGCAAATAAGAAAGGGCTCAGAGCCGATCCCTGAAGTAATCCTACCTCCAACTTGAATGCATCCATCACTCCTACCACAGACCTCACCACTGTTACACTTCCCTCGTACATATCCTGTACAACTCTTACATACTTCTCTGCCATTCCCAACTTCCTCATACAATACCACAACTCCTCTCGAGGCACCCCATCATATGCTTTCTCCAGGTCCATAAAGATGCAATGCAACTCCTTCTGGCCTTCTTTAGACTTCTCCATCAACACCCTCAGAGCAAACATTGCATCTGTGGTGCTCTTTCTTAGCATGAAACCATACTGCTGCTCACTAATCATCACCTCACTTCTTAACCTAGCTTCCACTACTCTTTCCCATAACTTCATGCTGTGGCTCATCAATTTTATTCCCCTGTAGTTACTACAGTCCTCCACATCCCTCTTTTTCTTAAATATTGGCACCAGTACACTTCTTCTCCACTCCTCAGGCATCCTCTCACTTTCCAAGATTCCATTAAATAATCTGGTTAAAAACTCCACTGCCATCTCTCCTAAACACCTCCATGCTTCCACAGTTATGTCATCTGGACCAACGGCCTTTCTATTTTTCATCCTCTTCATAGCTGTCCTTACTTCCTCCTTGCTAATCCGTTGTACTTCCTGATTCACTATCTCCACATCATCCAACCTCTTCTCTCTCTCATTCTCTTCATTCATCAGCCTTTCAAAGTACTCTTTCTATCAGCTCAACACACTCTCCTCGCTTGTGAGTACATTTCCATCTTTATCCTTTATCATCCTAACCTCCTGCACATCTTTCCCAGCTCGGTCCCTCTGTCTAAACAATCTGTACAGGTCCTTTTTTCCCTCTTTAGTGTCCAACCTCTCATACAACTCATCATACACCTTTTCTTTAGCCTTCACCACCTCTCTCTTCACCTTGCGCCTTATCTCCTTGTACTCTTGTCTACTTTTTGCATCTCTCTGACTATCCCACTTCTTCTTTGCCAGCCTCTTCCTCTGTATACTCTCCTGTACTTCCACATTCCACCACCAGGTTTCCTTTTCCTCCTTCCTCTTTTCAGATGTCATGCCAAGCACCCTTCTTGCTGTCACCCTTACTACATCTACTGTAGTTTCCCAGCTGTCTGGTAACTCTTCACTGCCACCCAATGCCTGTCTCACCTCCTCCCTAAACTCAACCTTGCAGTCTTCCTTTTTCAACTTCCACCATTTGATCCTTGGCTCTGCCCTCACTCTCTTCCTTTTCTTGATCTCCAACGTCATCCTACAGACCACCATCCTATGCTGCCTAACTACACTTTCCTCTGCCACCACTTTGCAGTCTTCAATCTTTTTCAGATCAACTCTTCTGCATAGGATGTAATCTACCTGTGTGCATCTTCCTCACCTCTTGTACGTAACCCTATGTCCCTTCTTCATCTTAAAATATGTATTCACCACAGCCATGTCCATCCTTTTGGCAAAATCCACTATCCTCTGACCTTCTTCATTCCTCTCCTTGACACCATACCTACCCATCACCTCCTCGTCTCCTCTGTTCCCTTCACCAACATATCCATTGAAATCCGCTCCAATCACCACTTTCTGTCCCTTGGGTACACTGTTCATCACTTCATCCAACTCACTCCAAAAATCTTCTTTCTCATCCATTGCACACCCAACTTGCGGTGCATATACACTAACAACATTCATCATCACACCTCCAATTTCCAGCTTCATAATTATTACTCTGCCTGACACTCTTTTCACCTCCAAAACACTCTTGACATACTGTTCCTTCAGAATAACCCCTACTCCATTTCTCCTCCTATCCACATGATGATAGAACAATTTGAATCCACCTCCAATCCACCTGGCCTTACTCCCCTTCCATTTAGTCTCTTGCACGCACAATATATCAACCTTCCTTCCCTCCATCACATCTGATAACTCTCTCCCCTTACCAGTCATACTGCCAACATTCAAAAATAAGATTAGTGTGTTTTACCTTCAAATCTTCCCGCCCACCTTCTGCCCTCCATGTCCTTTTCCTTCAGGTCTCCTCTGCTGTTGTTTCTTATCTCTTAAGCGTGTTTGTTCTTCTTCAAATGTAAACAGGCCATTGTGCTTTTAACCCTGTTAGCTCTTTAACTAATGTCCCACACCTTCACACCTTTGTTTGCTGCCACTGCCTCCCCTCCTCCTTACAGCTCATTGTTTTCTGGATTTCTTTTTGCTCGTTCCTTTTAATATGTAGCTGACACATTTCGATCAGCTCTCATCTGTGTTCTACTCTACAATGCCATGGAGGTTGCCCTCTGTCTTGTTTTACTTCATTTTGTCAGTCAAACAATTGAAAAAATATAAAATAGGGCCTCAGTACCTGTTATCTATCTATTAGAAAACCAAGCTAGAGATTAATTTAGTGTATGATTTTACTGATGCATAGATTTATATTTACATTTTCCTATTGGCTTTATCACACTTACAACATTTGAAATACAACTGGTTACATTTCTTTTGTTTTTCCAAGTGGAGCGCAGGCGGGTGAATTGACTTGCTCCTGGTCCCACTGGGTCATTAAGGGAATTTGAACCCTCAACCTCAGGAACTTTGAAACAAAGCTTTCTGTTGAATTGTCTATGTCCAAACCTGCTGGACAGTTTAGGCATCACTGTTGGCCGACACATACTGTATTGTCAGCCCCTTTTTATCAGCGATCTGTGCTTCACAATTTTGGTTGAGTGTTTTTGTGGATGGCAGCCCATTCACAGCACAATTGTGTATAAAAATGAAGACCACAGCCCATCCTGTTCAAAGCCACTCAGGTGTGTCCATTCTCCCTCTCAGTTGTGCACACTTGAACCATTGGTTTCTTCCTAAGTGCCTTAAAAAGTACTATCTGTGCATCAATGCCATCATTGACTGAGCAGTCACCCCCACGCTAGAGCTTAGTGCTTATCAGGAATTAACTGCAAATGGGAAGAACGAAATTCTCAGATAAATATAGCAATTGAAGTGTTCCAATATGTCCAGTTGATACACTGAATATTACCGTACATGCTGAGATGATTACTACAACTGAGTGATTACTAAATATATCACTGGAAATAGAGGCTCCATTGACCTCTCGATTGTGGAGGAATGAGAGCAAGTCAAGGAAAAGTCCGGGCCACCTTTTCTCATGATTTACGAGGCTTTATAGGGAAAGAAATAAAAGTAATAAAAATATACTGATGTAGGGAGTGGTGAGGATTAATAATAATCAATGTGTCACTGTGGTCTGCGGAATTAATAGGCTTTGAATTTATAAAAATAGCATGCTTAGTAAATATTAAAATATAGAATATTCTGTTATAAACTATATACTGCATATATATATATATATATATATATATATATATATATATATATATATATATATATATATATATATATATATAAATATATACTATAGATAGATAGATAGATAATGTAAGGCACTATATAAAGTGAAGACTGATAGATAGATAGATAGATAGATAGATAGATAGATAGATAGATAGATAGATAGATAGATAGATAGATAGATAGATAGATAGATAGAAAGTGTAGTAGTATGGACATGGCCTGAAAACGCCAATCTTCTGCTTTGCAGCACTTTTTCCGAATGTTGTGAATTTTCATTTCTATACTGCAGGACTATAGCACCATGGCAGTGCTCTCATTTTGTTTGTTGACATGTTCAGTTTCCAGGCCTGTTCTTTGTCATCTGACCTCAATGGAGTGAAAAATGAGATTCCATTCTTCATTGCTGTTTGGCAGGAAATCTGCTGTGGCATTAAGACATGGCATGTGTGTCTCCTGCTTGAGCTGGAAGTCTTCTTTCCATGAGGTTATCGGATGGCCATCTCACAGTCACACATGGCAGATGCCTAAGAGCCTGGATACTGAATTATGGAGTCACCTCCAGTAAACAGCACTTCGGTCTGATAAGCTTACCAGAAATGACAGAGCTGAGGAAAGAAAGTATGCCCAAAGTAAACCGCAAGGGTGGCTAAACGGCACTGCTGGCCCTGCTTTTAATGAGACACTTCTACCACTTGGAAGGCTAAGAAGAAGACTTCAATTCACACAACATACTTTCACTTGTCTGCTTGCCAACTATTGACTCTGTGTTATGAAAAAAGAACTTGCTACTCAAGTGAAGATGGCTGCTAAAAGTGGACTCTGAGCTGTCACGGAATTTTTAAAAGAAGGTCACCGTCCATCTGGCATGAAAGACACAAGGGAGCCCAGTAAATTCTGTCCAGTCATTTATTAAACAGCAATGCCCCGGACTGACAAGTCTTTAGATGCATTATGGTGGCATAGCAGCCTCACAGTGCTGGTGTCTACTGAATTATCCAGTTTCCACCTTCTCATCTTCCATTCCAAAGATGTGTGGGTTAGAATGATTGGCATCTCTAAATTGACTCAGTGTGAGGACGTTGTTGCAGAAATAAGGGTATGGACTGGTGTCCCATATCCATGCTTGATTCCCACCTTCCACCCAGTGCTGTACATCATACCTACTCTGGCCCAGGTATCAGCTGCCACCTTCAGCTTCAGCTTTCTGTGAGGTATTATTATAGGTACTTTTGACCCAATTCTCCTGCCCTGGCACAGCCCTTCCAGTCCAGTTTGCTAAATGCAGCAGAAAAGATGCTGCCCATCTTGCAGACGACTCTTTCTCAAGTGATGCCAGCCTTGGGGCTCTGTCCTCTTCTGCCCTCCACTGCTGTCCTCGCACTCTTAGAGGTAGTACACTGCCATCTTTCCACGCCAGTAGTGCAGACTCACTTTTTTTCAGCTGTGGCACAGCACTCACTTCCTTTATCAGGAGTTCCTGCAGCACTTTTCTCCATCCAACAGCACACCATCTTGTTTTTCTGAAGTCTGCTTCTCTGAGTACAAAATGATGATACTCTATGAAAGTGAGATGCCTGATGACCAATCACTCGGCTGGTCCAATTCCAACCCCAGTTGTCGCCCCCAGTCAATTCTTTACTTGCCATTTTGAGCTGAGCGTGACCAGGCCCTCTTCTCTTTTCCATGGCCAACCTTGCACAACAGGAACTTCAGCCTCTCCTGCCTTGTTGTGAAAGACCCTGCCATCTCAGATTGTTAGGAGTAACCCTGGGGGTGACCCATTTGAGATAGGAATGGTTGGCAATTCCTTGAATTCTGGTGATTAATGTATTCCAGGTTAACTGGCCTGGTGTAAAAGTGTGCCCTGTGATAGATTGGCACCCCAACGAGGTTTGGTTCCTTTAGTTGTGCCCAGTGCTGCCAGGATAACCACCATGACCCTGAGGTAGATTAGTAATTAGAAAAAAATGGATGCATTTTCCCTTTTTTTTTGCACAGTATATTTTTCAAAATTACATGTCTACTAAATTTCATTAAAATCCAACCTGACATGTGGACTGTTTCACACATGGCAGGACATATGTAGAGATGCAATAAATCATCAAAGTCAGCAATAAAGGAGGTTCAATATAAACAGGTGCTTGTCGGGATGGCCTGGTAGGTGACTGCTCCGTAAAGAACTGTGAAATGATGAAGCAGCCCCTTGGACACAGAATTCAGTTCTCTTCGCTAACGGACGTCAGACCGGTCTTGCATAGCCAAAACACAGTCAGCTATTTCTAAACCTACCAACCAACAAAAAGATGCCTAATTAAACAAGAATTTTAATTAGAAGGGGGAACCGACCACTAATTACAAGTTTGGTTGAATGCAAAGCCAAGAGCTACTGCAGCCCTCCAGGATCTCAGCCTAACACCCTGGCTGGAGACTGAGAAGCAATGTGCTTGGCTCAACTGTGCAGTCAGTCTGGGAGGACTCAGCCTGTTCTTTCAGCATCCCATAATGTAAATCACTAAACAGAAGCCCCTCCAGTGCAGCCATAAATATGCATGTTCTCCCTGTGCTTCTATTGGTTCCATCCTGTTGTGCTCATCCATTGATCAATCCATATTCAAACCCATCTGTGTTCCTATCACACTTAGTGTAAATTCAGGGGCACAAGTAGAAGGAGCCAGCCCGTGCAGCAATGGGCACAAAGCAGAAGCCAAGCTAGGGAGGCAGACATGTCTCTCACATCCTCGCTGACTCAGACAGGGCCAGCTTAGGGTCGGTTTATACTTCATACGCATCATGGCAGCCGCATGTTCCCAGTGTTCCTTTAATGCGTCCTCAGAAATTAAAGCGACGCATTATCATTTTTGGTCTCGTCCGTTTATAGGAGATGGACGTCTGAAGCAGAGCTCCGCTAGCAGCGGCTTTATTTTCCCACGTATTTCATATTATTTAGAGGTATCCTGTATTTAACCTGACCAAGAAACTTCCACTACAATATACAAGCATGAGTAACAAGAAGAAAAGTCAGAAAGAACCGGAAAAGAAACTTAAAGCTGCATCAAAGTCTGGACAGACTTCCGGCCTGAGTGCAAGGTATGGCCTCACGGAGACTGACCTGGAACAGGCAGACGAATGCACAGATTTCCTAGGACCCCACTCCATTGTATCGTCTCCAGTCGAGAGTGAAGATGGGAGCAAAGGTGCAAGTGATACAGGTCGCGATGGATCGCCGATTTCTGAGGATCATTCGAGACTAGAAAAGGCCCTGCAGGATGTACTGTCATCTACTCATCGCGAGCCTTCAGCATCTGCTGTAACAGGAGCTGCATTTCTACTCACGGAGCACGAAATCCGAAGCGAACTGTCCGAACTGAAAGAGATGATCGCTACACTGGCTGCCGCCATGGCTACGGCTATAAATGCGCTTAAGAAAGATAACAAGAATGATCTTAAGAAGGCGACCATTGAGCTCAAGAACGAGCTTAAGAAGGATAACAAAGATAAGGAAACGCATCTATTTAAACCTTTTGACGTGAACTTTAAAGGCATGTTGAAGAAATTAGTGGAACGCATCGAAGAAACTAATTCCAAACTGAAAATGCTTGCTGACCAGATTAATGACGTTTCAGATCAGCTGGAAGACGTTAAGCAGGGACTCACTGCTCGAGTTGAAACAGCGGAACAACTGGCATCTAACGCCGATGAAAAAGCCACAGCTGCGAATTCCGAATGCAAAAAACTTGGAGACAGACTTGCAGCCCTGGAGGATGGGTGCAGAAGAAATAATATAAGAATTGAGGGTATACCTGAGAAACGAGAAAGCTCAAGCCCAGTGAAATTTGCAGTAGAATTACTGTCTAAAATAATTGAAGATGACTTTAAACTCGACATTGAGATAGCCACGGCTTATCGCACAAACAGACCAAGCACCTTTAAACCTAGGGCTTTTATTGTCCACTTCGAGCGACTACGATGTAAGCTTGATGTGATGGCACTTCTCAGACACAAGCAAGAGATTATATTCGAAAATAATCTTATTCGTATTTTCCCCGACTTCTCACCATCAACAGCTGCAAAACGCAGAGCCTACATTGACATTAAAAAGTTGCTACGGAAAGCCGATATCAAATACAGCCTCTTGTATACCGCCAAACTGAAAGTGGAAGTTCAAGATCAATATTATATTTTCCTAAGCAAAGAAGAAGCTGAAAAGGAACTAAAGAAGGTGTTTCCGACACTTTTTTGAAAGTTAATAAGGAGCCGTATTCTATCAAGGCATGGGAAGGACCTATGATCTGCTCTCTGGATCCATGTTTAAAGAGACTGGTATTATAATTATACATCCTTTTCTTTATCTGGACTTTATATGTTTATGTTTTAATTAGAGTTATAGAGTTATAGACGTGATTCGTTTTTTTTCTCCTTTTTTTTTTTTTTTTTATTCTACTATACTTTAAAGTAGACTGTTTAACATCATACCCTTGGTTTATTGCTTTTTCTACTATTTATACTATTACCATTATACTATTACAGTAGGAATTACTAGGTTTATCCTAGACTAGTTTTTAAAATCATTCCCAGGGTTGATTCTTCTTTTTTTTTTTTTTTTTTTTAATCTTAATATCTTAATTTAAAAGGGCTGAAGATTATTTCAAGCTTAAATACTGTTAATGATAATATTTTCGGCAGACAGTATTAAGAATTTAGCTGCAAAAGATATCTCTGTTTTAATTCTCTAACGCCGCTGCAGGGTGGGGTTTGTTTTGTTTTGGACGTGCTCTGTCTCTTCGTATGTCAGAGGACTGGAACATTGCGAAGTGGGATCTAGCCTCATGTGGGGAGGCAAAATGGGGGGGGGGTGGGGGGATAAAGGGGGGAGAGAAGGAGAGCAGGCTATATCTAATCTATTCTTCTAATCCTTATAATTATAAATATCAATGCAACAATAGGCTAAAATGCAATAACTCATGGGGAATCTTGAAACTAAGATTAAAACTGCCATATTACCAATTAAAACTATAAAATGACATTAAAAACTTAGAATCAATGTCTCCATGATGGGACAGTTAACTTTGTGAGCTGGAATGTTAAAGGCCTGAATCACGAATTAAAGAGAAAGAAAGTATGCTCTCACCTAACAGGCTTAAACACTAAAATAGTATTTTTACAGGAGACCCACTTACTAACCTAGGATCAGTTCAGACTACAAAAAGACTGGACTGGCCAAATGTTCCATTCTAGCTTTATAAAGAAAACTAGAGGGGTGGGAATTCTCATACATAGAACAGTTCCATTTGTAGCATCAGAGGTAGTGTCGGACCCTGAAGGGAGATATGTGATGGTCATGGGCAACTTATATAACAGTAAAATGATTTTGATAAATGTTTATGCACCCAATGTTGATGATAAGGAATTCATGCAAAATCTATTTGCATCCATTCCCAATGTGAACACTCATAAAATTATAATGGCTGGGGACTTTAATTGTGTTTTAAATCCACTCTTAGATAGGACTCCTGTGACAGGGGGGACGACATCTAATACTGCAAAGATAATTACACAGTTTTTAAATGATCACAACTTATCAGACCCCTGGAGGTTTCTTAACCCAAACTCAAGAACATATTCGTTCTACTCACCAGTGCATTATAGCTACTCAAGAATTGATTATTTTTTTATAGATAATAATTTCCTGCCTACAAGTACATCATGCAAATACGACACAATTGTTATCTCTGACCATGCCCCTCTAGTCTTGGAGCTAAAATCATTAAGCCCCTCACACTCACCTTGCAGATGGCGTCTTAACCCTCTTTTATTGGCAGACGAGAACTGCACAGAATTTATATCCAAACAAATCAGCTTCTTCCTAGAGACAAACATGTCCACAGAGGTTTCTGCAGGAACACTCTGGGAAACTCTAAAGGCCTTCTTAAGAGGACAGATTATTTTATATCTTTCCCACAGAAATAAATTAGAAACCAAGAAAGTGTCAGAGCTAAGAAGTGAAATTACTAGAATAGATGAAGAACAAGCCAGGCGTCCAAATGAAGTTCTCCACAGGAAAAGGCAGGCCCTGCATACAGAACTTAACATCTTAACAACTAAAGAAACTGAATAACTTATTTATAAGTCTAGACAGCATTACTATGAACACGGAGAAAAAGCTAATAAGCTTTTAGCTCAACAAATTCACAAACAAGAAGTTCACAATGCAATACCAGTAATCACCAACAAGAATGGAGAAGAAATCATTGACCATAATAAAATAATGCACACATTTAGAGATTATTATAAGTCTTTATATTCTACTGAGCCCAAAGAAGACAACACACAATCTAATGCATTTCTGGATACATCACAGATACCACAAATAGATGCTTTAAGTGCTGAGGAACTGGATAAACCTCTAACGCTAACAGAATTACTAGACACTATAAAGTCACTACAAAGCGGGAAATCATCAGGCCCTGATGGTTACCCCGTAGAATTTTATAAGAAATTCTCCACTCAGCTAGCTCCCCTCTTATTGGCCTCATTTACAGAAGCTAGAGACAACCAAATACTACCTCAAACATTTCGACAAGCATTAATCACCGTCTTTCCTAAACAAAATAAGGACTTGTTACAATGTGCATCATACAGACTAATTTCACTCCTGAATAATGATGTTAAGATACTCTCAAAAATCCTAGCTAGAAGGATGGAGAAAGTGCTGCCCTCGGTAATATTACAAGATCAAACTGGATTTACTAAAGGCCGACACCTATCTTCAAATCTCCGACGCTTGTTTAATGTTATATATTCACCAGCAAAATCAAACACCCCAGAGATATTACTATCATTAGACGCAGAAAAAGCATTTGATATGATTGAATGGAATTACCTTTTCACTGCATTGGAGAAATTTGGGTTTGGCCCGAATATTTGTGCATGGATCAAACTACTGTATACCAAGCCAGAAGCTTCAGTTTGTATTAATAACATTTGCTCAGACTACTTTAACCTAGAACGTGGTACCAGACAAGGATGTCCCTTGTCGCCACTGTTGTTTGCAATCGCTATTGAACCACTGGCGGTTCACTGCCGAAATTCTTATCAGATAAAGGGGATTGTCAGAGAAGGACTGGAACAGAAAATTTCTCTATATGCAGATGATATGGTCTGATATATATCAGACCCAGAAAACACTGTCCCTGCTGTTTTAACAGCACTAACAGAATTTCAAAAGATATCTGGTCTTAGAATTAATCTGAATGAAGGTATACTCTTTCCAGTGAATTCACAAGCATATAATATTAGATTAGACACCCTACCTTTTACCATAGCAGATCAGTTTAAATACCTTGGGGTAAATATCACAAGTAAACATAAAGCTCTTTATCAACAAAATTTTGGCATCTGTATGGAAAAAATTAAGCAAGACTTGCATAGATGGTCAACCCTTCCTCTCACTCTAGCCGGAAGAATTAACATTGTTAAGATGAATATCCTTCCTAAACTTCTCTTTTTATTTCAAAACATTCCAATATATATCAATAAATCATTTTTTAAACAGTTAGATTCAACAATAACCTCATTCATTTGGAACTCAAAACACCCACGTATCCGAAGAGCGACCCTACAAAGACCTCAGGCAGAAGGTGGCATGGCTTTACCTAATTTTCAGTTTTATTACTGGGCAGCAAACATACAAGCCATAAAAACCTGGACACAAATAAATGAACATACACAGGCTTGGTCCGCAATAGAAGTAAAATCCTGTAGTACTTCTTTATATCCTCTGCTCTGCTCTCCAATAAATGAAAGTTATCGCAAATATACTAATAACCCAATTGTGCTTTACTCACTCAGAATATGGAACCAAATTAGGAAGCATTTTAAGATGGAAAATCTTTTATCAGTGGCACCTCTGCAAGAGAACCACCTCTTTCAACCTTCACAAGTATATCCAGTTTTTAATACCTGGAAAAGTTTTGGGATTAAAATGCTCAGAGATCTTTATATAGACAACATATTTACATCTTTTGAACAATTACGTTCAAAATTCAACCTCCCAGCTACACATTTCTTTTACTATCTTCAAATTAGAAATTTTGTTAAACAGAAATTGCCCGATTTCCCCCACCTTGCACCCTCCACAATGCTGGAAAAAATACTGCTCAATTTCGAGGAATTAAACACTATTTCCGTAATATATAAAATCTTATTAGAGTCCCTACCTTTCAAAGATCCAAGAGGACATTGGGAAGAAGATCTCTTAATCAATATATCAGAAAAGGAGTGGAAGGTAGCAAAGCAGAGAATTCACTCGAGTTCTATATGCGTTAAGCATAGAATTATTCAACTTAAAATTATATATCAAGCTCATCTGTCTCGCTTAAAACTGTCCAAAATGTTTCCAGGCCAGGATCCAACCTGCGAACGCTGCAACCAAGCTCCTGCCTCACTGGGTCACATGTTCTGAGCCTGCACCAAACTAACATCATTTTGGACAAAAATTTTTAAGTGCCTTTCAGACAGCCTTAGTATCACAATCCCTCCTAACCCATTAACAGCTGTGTTCGGTGTTCTTCCAGATGGACTTGAAGTGGAGAAGGACAAGCAAACGGTGATTGCATTCACTACACTTTTGGCACGCAGACTTATTTTGTTAAATTGGAAGAATCCTAATTCTCCTCTTATAAGTCAGTGGGAAACCGATGTTTTATATTATTTGAAATTGGAAAAAATCAAATTCTCAGTTAGAGGATTTGTACAAAATTTTTTCAAAACCTGGCAGGATTTAATCAATATTATTTTAGAATAAGAGAAATAACTATTACCGCATTTAACTCCCTTCTCCATCTCTTATTTACATATATATTTACTTCTCCCTTTCTTTTGTTTAATGTTACCTTATTAAAAAGCCTTAAGCAATTTTCCTTTAGCTAAGCTCTCCTTCTCAGGGGTGGGGTTTGATTTGTCTTCAATTTTGTTGGGTTATAAATTGATCTGTTTGTATGGAATGATTACAATGAAAATTAATAAAATAAAAATATAAAAAAAAAAGAAAAAAAAGAAATTAAAGCGACGCATGCCGAGTTGCAATACCAGCAAAGGAGCAGTGTGATCAAGTTGGCACGTGACATCGGAGTCTCTGTTTACTATCTACATGTAATAGAAAGCCGCTTTGCAGATCATATAGGATCGATGTGCACGCTTTGATGTTTGATGAACTGTACGATGTGGTGAAGCAAAATGCTGACATATAAATGCATTTGTAGTGCTTTTATATTCAAGCGTTGCATATTCCCGATCGCAATGACACGATAAGTTTTAAAAGTCTCACATTCCATTTTCTGTCCTGTCTTTTTTTTTTTTTTTTGCACCTTCACAACAGCATCAGAATGTACGGCAGCATATTTGGGACACAAAGAAAAATTAGGGTCTGTTTTGTGATTAAAATGGAAATTTGGCTTTAACTCTTTGAGGGCTGAATATTTTTTCCAAAAAACATAGTTTCTGAAAAGCAATGGTTTCACACAGAAATCAACATAAAATGTCTGTTGCTACATGCTGTGGCTGCCAGTTTGCCAAGAATACGTAGCAGGCTTGCTGCCAGGCTGTCTTCGTGTGGCTGGGGCAGCAGCAGCGGTCACAGTCGTAGTGCATTGCAACCTGGTTTGTACCTCTTATCACTGTTAAGTGGCAGTCCTCCTTGGCAAATATTGTCAGTACCACGATTAGCTGGAGACCAATCAGCTGAAGCTGAAACCTCACATTCGTTTTCAATCACTTGTATCAAAATCGGAGTTCGACAAGTCATAGTCCAGTTCAGAGATAATAGGCAAAACGTCGTCCACTGAGTATTTTGCTTTACGCATTCGCTTTGGTCTCTCGCCAGATGTCATTGCCATTTTTTGCCATTGGTGTTGCTTCTTTGCTACTCATGTGAGTGCAGAAAATCTCGGTCAAACCAATGAAGCTAACTTTCTTTCTAGCAATGAGAGTCCAACTAAAACATAACGGATGGTTTTGTCACAGTGTGTAGTTGATTACCATCGTCAACTCCTCCTTTTGACAAAAGACAACATCGGCCCTGAAAGAGTTAATCTCGAAATGTCTACTTTAACCTCATAGTTTACTTTGTCAGGCCTGTTGATCACAAATGTAATATTCTCGTGAGTGGGGAACCCACATGATGAGCAGATGCATTTCAAAAGTTTTTGCATGAAATCATTCCCAACGTTTCCTCCAACATTTAATACATTTCTCCCAAGATAAACTAGCAACCTGCCGTCAGGAGAACCTAAAAATCTAAAGGGTGCCCTGTTTGCACAATGGCGTGGTCTCCTAACAACATGACTGAGGTGTAGTTATGGAAATTCTAGTCTGCTTCTTCCTATCTAAACTAACTTAGTTTCTGCTTGATTATTAGATCATTAGGAGACATTGCAGTTTGTATGCAATTGTTTAAAGAGCGCCATAAGTTCATGAAACAGATGAAGAAGATGAAGTAGCTTCTTTGGGGTTGTAGTAGTACCTTCTCCTCATCCACTCATCTAGTGACAACCTGCACACACTGGGCAGGCTCATTTCATGCCATCATAACAACTTTGGGGACGAAAGGATGCTGCAGAGGTGGCACATACCCATAACTCTGTGCTTCATGACAATAAGGAAACAAACAAAATTAAAAATTGAAGAGCATAAAATATTTAAGACTCAATTACAAGAACCAACCCTGACCTGGGGGGGGGCGGCGCATCTTTGTTCTTTGCTTTTCTTCTGCATTCTGAGGTATCCCATTGATTATCTCTTTTGTTTTGTTTGTTCACCAATTTATTAAACTCATTCTTTCAACTTCAGTCCAAGAGAAATGATGTCCAGCAGTCAATTGCTATAATATAAAATGTACTGTCCAAGCATCCGTTTATCCAGTTTTATTTTCATTTATGAAAGCCTTGTCAAGAAGTTGATAACTGTGTCTGGCTGTTTCATCATTTCTTCATCATGTAAAGCACTTTGAGCTACATGATTTGTATGAAAATGTGCTATATAAATAAATGTTGTTGTTGTTGTTTGTCTGTTGTAATGCACATTTTCTTGACTTTCACTTGTTCTGGGGTGCCATCTGTGTGGATTTTACTTGTTCTCCCTGTCTGTCTGTAGTGTCCTCTTCCAAGCACTGACATACTGCATTAAGGTCGCTTAGAGTGGCAGTGTTTGCATGTGCCACACAGTGCTGCCTTTAGGCCATCGCCCATTAAGATGTAGGCTCCAACCCTAAAATCAAACAAATCTGATAAATAATGCACAATGCACACCTTACTTATTGATGAGGTATAATATTTAACTTTCTGTTGTATGTTCAAGCACTTGAGTTTCATTCTAGCAGGACAATGTCCTTTCCTCCCATCTCCTGAAGATACGTCTCTGAGATCAACTGATGAATTTTAATTGTGAGTGAGCGTCTCCAGCAATAGACTGGTGGGGTTCAGTCCTCCTGTCCTCAGCCCACAAAACTGAAAATTGCAGCGGCTACTTACAGTCAGTGTTTGAGCAGTTTACATGTTCTCACTCTGTTCTTGTGGGTACGTGCACAGTGCAAAGAGAAGTCATAAAACTTAGGTCTCTAAGTAGCCATGGTGTGAAAGACTGTGGGTGTGTGTTTGAGTGTGTCCTGCGATGGACTGCTGCATCATTTGGAACCAAAATATCAAGACTGATAATATTAATTCAAGATCAAGTTCTTATTCTGTGTCCTGTGTACACTGCACAATGACATCAGCACGTGCATGTCTCCCACAAACTGCTAACAGCACTATAAAACCAACAACAGAAAATAAAAACACAGCAACATCAGACATTAAAAGCAACATCAGACAATGTAAAGTAATAGCAGTAGCAGTACATGTAGTGTCACGTCTACACAGTGCAGGACAATTCGTACTTACATGATGAACCAACACAATTAGCAAGAATGTGCTAAAATACATGACTGAGATAGATAGATAGATAGATAGATAGATAGATAGATAGATAGATAGATAGATAGATAGATAGATAGATAGATAGATAGATAGATAGATAGATAGATAGATACAAAGTTGATTAATCTCAAAGGAACCTGCAGTGTTACAGTACGAAAAAAAAAGGAAGAAATATACATATAACAAGAATTCTAAGAATTTTAAGTATGCTATCAAGGTACAAATACACACATAACTGGAATTATCAATAAGTAAATTAACAAAGTGTAGGTACCGTATATGTAAAGTGTTGGAATTGCACATACTTGTACATTACAATTTCACAATTAAAGATAGCACAAATCAGCTTACCTTAGGCACTGCTTATACAAGAAACCCACCCACTCATCTCTCCACTTCCACACCCCGTGATGCCCTTTGTGCCCTCAGCCTTGAGCGACTTCCATCTTCAGGGCCATTGCTAGTCATAAATGAGATGGACTAGGACAATGAGGACACAAACAACAATGTCTGGTACAAAGTGCATTTTTTCACAACAATCAAAAGTCAAAATGTGTTCAAAACTGCACCGTGCTGGTTCTTTTCAAATAAATAATCTTTTATAAAGGCAGTGCATTTGTGATGAATTTAACTGTCTTGGGTCTTCTTGCCAGGTTTTTGATGGACGGATGACATGTCCAGGGCTTATAGCCGAAATGCTGGGATACACTGATGGCCACACAACCATGAATTGGATTAAGCAGGTTGGAGAACAACATGGTATGGTATGTTATGTTATATTTTGGCCACTACTTCCAACAACTGGATTTCTTTAAAAGGAAGTTAAAATCCCAAAAAATAAATCCAATAAACATGTTAAAATCAACAACAAAAGCAAAGTCCGAAGTTGCCTAGTGTCTTTATTGTGCCTCATGAGCCCCACTGCATCTCCTTGCTCTCCGTCCTGGTCTGCTCAGCAGGCTGAGACACCAGTTAGTGCGGTCAACCTTCTTCAGCACTCGTCCCCACCACCATCCTCGTATATGTAAGGACCCACTAAGTCTGGCTCCCTTGTCCCAACACCATCCTTCAATGTAAGTAGTGATGACCCTGGGAGCAATCGGCCACTGTAATGCTCAACAGGAGAGACTTCCCCCCCATGGCCATCCTGACCACCTTGGCTCCTTTCTTTTGCACTGGCTCAATCCTCAATTCTACCATCCTCTCTCTATCTCTCTCTCTCTTTCTTCATCTCTCCCCTGATTTTTCCTTCCACTCACTCTCCAACTTTTCTTTCTTGATTTCTCTTTTATTTTTATTTTTCTCTACTTGCTACTCAAGTGTAGGTGCTTACCTTAATAACCTGCAGAGTGTCTATGAGGAATGGCTGGGCTGATTGCTCTCACACACAAAGGAGCAATTGGTCAATTCCCCCATTAAACACACCAGGGCCACACGTGTTTCCTCCAGCACACACCTACACTCACAAAGCCACACTGTTTTTAAAAACATTGCATCCATGGACCACTGACATGTTTCACCACACACCCATTTAATCCATTACAGCATCATAGGACCTGCACCTACCCCGACAGAATGGGGCACAAAGCAGGAGCCATTTCTTGACTGGGCACAGCTCCACTGTGGAGCACATTCACCCAAGTATTCACCCAAAGTCATTCCCACCATGTCAGCACTTTTATTGATTTTCCAGTCCATCACAGGACACACAAACCACCACCTATCTTTCTGGGAGTCAAAGAATTGTAGTTAGCACCAGTTAAGGGGCCTCACCTCTGTGCATGATGCACGCTAGCACTGCAGCCTCTTTATTGACTCCATGCTGAGGCCTAAACTAAAGTTCCCCTCTCCACTACATATATGATGAATTTAACTGTCTTGGGTCTTCTTGCCAGGTTTTTGATGGACGGGTGACATGTCCAGGGCTTATAGCCGAAATGCTGGGATACACTGATGGCCACACAACCATGAATTGGATTAAGCAGGTTGGAGAACAACATGGTATGGTATGGTATGTTATGTTATATTTTGTCCACTACTTCCAACAACTGGATTTCTTTAAAAGGAAAAGTTCAGCCATTGTTTGGCCCTGCAATCTCTTCAAGTCGTGGACAAAGAACCATTGAGCTTTGAGTTTAATTTGCACTACCTGAATTCCCATGGAACAAAATAGAATTCCACAGCTGTTTAGAAAGCATGCCTTTGTTAAATTTCTCCATTAGCTAAAGCCATTAAGTTGACAGAATTCACAAAAAGTGCTGCGACATATCTTTGGTTTTGGCCTTTCAAGTGAATGTTTACAGTGGGATTTTCTGCAAGGCTCGCCCCACCAGCTACTACTTGTTTTCTGAATGAGAGAACAAAAACACTTATACATCTTAACGTCCAAGCTTTTTTTCCCTTCTGTAGTGCCAGTCATCTGTCAGCTGCATTCATCTCCCATAATCCTCCAGGATCACAAATGACATAAATGGCTGCCAGTGGTATGCCTTAATCCTGCTGATTCTTGATGTTCCTAAAGCCAAAGTACAGCACACGTGAGCATTCCATAGGAAGGAAGCATTTGTTCCTGCCTTAAACTCTTAGATTAGGCGTGTGGTCCGGTGACTCAGGTGCAGGGTGAGGTGACAAGTGTGATGGCCACTTTGACCCTCTGAACTGGCTACTCACTTGCATACACCTTTGTTTCTCTCTATAAATGTGTATGCATGAATGGCTTAACATTTTTTGAAAGGTGGTGCACTTTTACATTTTCTTGTCATTTCAGCTAACAGTTTATTACCACAATTTATTTTGTTACATATTTTTGTAACAGTGAACCATATCCAAAAATCACAGTGATAATAGAATGTAATTACATGTACTAGTAGTGTACATGAACAATGTTTTATTACCATTTTACTATGTGGCTGAAGTTGCTCTCGTAGAGGTGATGAGCAGACTCGTGCTGTTCTAAGCTGTAGGATGCGGAGGGTCTGTGGCTAATTGCAGTTCACTTTTCTTAAATATGAAACTTCTTCAAAGATGGAGACCTGCATTGTACAGGGAAACATGTTTCCTTACTGTGCACATGACAATAAACTTTGAACTTGAAATCTGTGCTGAAGTGTCAAGCTTTAATTGCTGGCTGCATTTGTACATGACAGATAGCGGGCATCTTTACTTATAAATTACAGTGGCAGAGAAATACTGGATCATAATCTTCAAATAATGGAGTTGTGAGGTTGTTTTTAGTGTAATGGAAAAGCTGAGTACACATTTATTCCCCATAGCATAAAGAGCCAGCAAGATGCATTTCTACACAAGTTAAATTCTTCTATGGACATGAACATCGGGTCACTTACATGCTTCAACTTCAAGCAGTAGGACAAGTGAGCCCCTGTGACTGTGAGCATCGTCCAGATCACCACACAGCCTCAGAGATGAGTACAGGATGGGGCCGAAGCACAAGTCAGATTATTGGCATTCATACAGTAGGGACGGTACTGACCTTGTATGGAGATGAACAAATAAGCAACATCATCACTGTTCAATTGAATAAATACAGAATATTAAGTTTAGACAATTATGTATATATAACTAGCTGTCCCTTGCGGCTTCGCCCATGTAGAAATGAAACAAGACAGTGTGGAGGATGCTGCCCGGCCCCTGACTCCTGACGTCACGCTTCCCTCTCCCCTCGGCCTGCAGCCTCTGTCTCTGATTAGTGCGAATATATCGCTTCTGCAAGTGAACTATGATTCTTAGTGCAATGAGAGAAGTCACAAAATCAATTGGAATGATCAAGCAAATTCTACATAAAAGCCCAATCCAAGTCCGTTAAGTAGTTCTCTCATTTGCTAGCTAAGCTAATGTAAGGTATGCCCCGAGGCTTGAGCATGAGTGAGAAGGGCCCGCTGTATCTCTCTTGGATTCACACAAATAAATTGGTACCGCAAGCAAACTATGATACTTAGCGTGATGAGAGAGATCGCAAAATCAACCGGAATGTTCAAGCAAATTATAGAAAAAAACCCAATCTAAATCCGTTAAGTAGTTCTCTCGTGAAAAGCAGACAGACAGACATATAGACAGTTGGATTTTATATATAGAGAGATAAATATACATCTAATATCTGATATCCTTATACTTCAGTACTTGGTCATCCAACCCTGTCCACATTTGGCTGCACCCCATCCAGAGGTATAGTTCAAATCCCATTACTGTCACGAGGGATCCTACTCTGTTGGGCCCTTGAGCAAGGCCCTTACCCAGAAATTTGCTTCAGGAGAGTTGTGCAGTGGCTGACCCTGTGCTCTGATCCCCAAAGGTCATGCAAAAAGACAATTTCCCCTCAGGGATTAATAAAGTATATCAAAAATACTTGCTTCAGTGCACACAGCTACAGGAGTGTCGTTGTCTTGGATCAGGAACAGCTGCCAAACGAGTAAAAGAAAACATAAAAATATACAAGCTGAAGTAACATCTCTCAAGGTACATATGAAAACAGTAAACTAATCTACAGTTGAAGATGTACAGAATGTTTCTCTGTTTTACAATAGACAAGTCCACAAACTCACCAATGCTTCTTAATGGGAGATTTTGAAGTTTCACAAAGTGTTCAGCACACTGTATTTGAGATATCTCAAAGAAACCTGAACTGTCAACACAAATTTCCTTGGAGAGGGAGTGTGTCAAAACCCAATAAAATCAGTCTACTGGGAGTCTAGATGTTTCATGCAGACAGAAGAACAGACAGACATGACTATCACAGTAGGTGCTTTTCTCATTACAAGCGAACACACTTGAAGAAGGTTATGTGAATACTTTTACAGGAGCCTATTGGGGCACAAGGCAAGGCCAGCCCTGAATGTGTTGGCAGTCGACTGTCTCAGGGCACACTCACTCACACTCACACACTCACACGCTCACATGCTCACTCACACACTCACGTGCTCACTCACACTCACACACTCAAGCACTCATACACTCACATGCTCACACTCACACGCTAACTCACTCACACACTCACACACTCACTCACACTCACACACTCACACGCTCACTCACACACTAACTCACACTCACACACTCATGCACTCATACACTCACGCGCTCACTCACACTCATACACTCACATGCTCACACTTACACGCTCACTCACTCACACACTCACACGCTCACTCACTCACACACTCACGCGCTCACTCACACTCACACACTCACACGCTCACATGCTCACTCACACACTAACTCACACTCACACACTCATGCACTCATACACTCACGCGCTCACTCACACTCACACACTCATACACTCACACGCTCACTCACTCACACACTCACACGCTCACTCACTCACACACTTGCACTCAGTTAAGTTTGTTTCCAAACTTTCTAACAGCTGGTGACAGAAGTCAAATGCAATGCAGGCCTTCATGAGCAGAGGATCTGCACATCTTTAGCTCAGTCGATTTATTTGCCAGCCAAGAAAGAGCAGTCCAAAATCCATTAGCCTGGCAGTGTGTGCACATTTGGCATGTGCCCATTGGACTTGATGTCAAGTACACGTGTTGTGATAATAAAATGAGCAGCGTGAGAGTTGCACGTCACTGGCTCTCAGAATGCAGCCTACAGAAAGGGGTTTGTGTTTCTTTTTGTTCTGATTGTGAATAAATGTACTCCGGCTGAAAAGTGATCTGTTTGAATTGAAAATGAAAATGGCAGCTCCCATTTGTTATTTGCAGCTTTCATGGCCTCTGTGAATGGTGCAGCTCACTGATTTTCCTCTAGACAAGTTTCAGAGAAGCCATTTGTTCGTATCAGGCCTGAAAGTCTGGGCACTTGGCTACATTTTATTGAACAACTGCTGCCAATGCTTTACATCTGTGGTATGGACTCCAGCACACCATGTCCTTGAAGTGGAATTAAAAGTTCTTTGTAGGAAGGAATTTACGAAAGTCATGAGAACATCTTATCAGATGCAGCTCCGAGAGTGAACTGCCTTATAATGGTGGATCTTTAGTTTATAAGTCCTTCTGTTGGAAAGAAGCAGGTACAGGTGGGAAGACCTTGGAAGTGAGGTCAGTAGCTGTCAGTCTTCCGTTCTGCATAGGGAAGAAAAAACATTAGCACCCAGTGCCAAACCCTGGAGCAGCTGGTTATTACCATCACCAGAAGCTTTAAGCTGTCCTCTATGTGCACGCTTGTGACATTATGCTTTGTGCCATCCAGAGTGGCTTCTGGCCTTAAAGTCAATGCCACCAGCCCCCACGTCCCTGCGCTGGATCGAGCAGCAGTTCTACTTTAGTTCTGTCCTTCTGAAACAACTGGTGACGGTTCTCAGTATAGAAAGGCACTATACATAAGACTTTTGCTCAGTATACTTTGTATATTCTGCCTGAATGCAACCCAGTATTGGGAAAACAGATCTAGAAAATGGAAGGTGGATTAGTTTCTAGTTGATTTTTTCTCAAAGATGGACTGCATGTCCTTAATCTATCCTCATCTTAAAGAGAGCACACCATCATTAGGCAATTTACTGAGTGAACAAGAGTATAAGTCAAAGTAGCAAAATAAAATTCAGGATCATTGACTAGTCTTGT
This sequence comes from Erpetoichthys calabaricus, assembly GCF_900747795.2. Classification (NCBI taxonomy): domain Eukaryota; kingdom Metazoa; phylum Chordata; class Cladistia; order Polypteriformes; family Polypteridae; genus Erpetoichthys; species Erpetoichthys calabaricus. The sequence goes on along the minus strand of NC_041397.2, from coordinate 106,454,211 downwards.
ATATTGAAAGTTTTAGGCCAGTGAGAGCGGACATCTTGGTCCACAGAGTCTGCACTCTTTCTCACCGACATCACCGTCTCCCTTCAACTGGGTACACAGGCTGAAGTGAGCTTGAAGGACTTGAATGCCAACACCAAAGTGATGCTGATGAACGGGAAATGTTGAGAGGAGATGATGGAGAGCACAAAGACTGGAGAACAGGAGAAATGGTGAGTGGAGGAGCAGGTGAGGATGTAATCAGGCACGTTAGAAAAAGTCAAAGTACAAATCAAGGGCAATTCAATCACGAGAGCACACACTCCAACCCAGAAAGAAGATTAAACTTGAGGCTACATGAGGACTGTCTGTGGATATTGTAAATAATGGCCTGGGTGCAAAACCACGCCAAATGGCAGGTGTACCTAAGAGCACAGCCAGGCAGCTCTCACAGATCTGTTCCTGACCTATTCCTACCAAGATAGACAACTCATAAATCCTGATAATAATAACTGCAAATAGAGCCAAGTGCCAGTCTAATCCAGTCAAGGTGCCAGTCTGCCTCAGGGCATTTGGAGCTGGATGACTGGAGGAATATCATTGACCCATTCATTTTTGAGCCCTTTTTTAATCCTCAGTCAGTTTTTAAACTGTACATTGGTTTCCAGCTCCAAAAGCCCACCTGGACTCTGTCTGCCAGTCTTGTTGCAGCAGATTGACAGGGCAGCAGCTAACCAGCCAGTATTTGCAAAGCTTGTTGTCTCATCATGGTTGTGATCATCACCATAGGCATCGGTAGTTTAACATAGCATAACATTCTCAGAGTCCAGTTCAGGGTTATGGAGGGCTGGCGCAAAAGCAGGAACTGACCTTGAAATGGTGCTAGTCTATTACAGTGCCCACTTATGTACAAGCTCTGAAATTGACAATTTCATGTCTTTAGGGATGTGGGAGGAAAATCGAACCCAAGTAAACTTCACATGGACAATAACCGACTGCAGGATTTGAGCCCAGGGTGCTGATGTGTGAGGTGGCGGCACTAACAACTGCATGACCCTGGCCTTCCCCAGGCTATATCAGTGCTGGAGCTGAGCTGACAGAAAGTACATTGGATGAGATGCCAGCCTACTACAGGGCATAGGGCTAACTGAGCATTGCTAATTTAAGCTGACACATCCTTTTTTGTTACATGTATATTGAGAGAAAACCTGGAGGGAAACCCACAAAGATATGGGGACAATGTGCAGAGTTAATACAGGCAGAGATGAGGCGCTGGATCCAACAGCACAAACCACTGTGCCACCATGCTGCCGAAAAAAAAAATATCTAAATGTTGAAAATTAAAATTACCTGAGGACTGCTTAAAAAAGAACACAAAAAAGTGACCTGCCCAAGAACATTAGTGTGCCGTCTCACCACGTGGCCTGGCATGGTTATTCATTTTTGCGAAAGATACAGCTTATCTGGAGTTTTCTGTCTTACCGTTATTGGGCGCAACGCCCCCTGTGAATTTCAGTTATTAAAGTGCTTAATCTTTGGGCTTTAACTGGCACTATCTTCTCACCCACCCTCTGCCCACACATAATTTTAGATTAGAGGAAGCCTGCAAGTCTGATCTGCCAAGACAATCCCACTAGAAAATAACAATGAGGTGTCTGTTTTCTTTAAAGGAACTGTCTCAGCTGGGTATTTGTTCATTTTTATTTGCTTTATTGCTTTTTTAAATTGCTAAAAAAAAGCCAAACAGCACTGTGGGCTGACAGTATAGTAAAAAGGGACGGATGACTATAGAGGGTGGCATGTAAGCAGGGCTGACAGTGACATTGGGGTATCTGTGGACAATTGGGGGCAGAAAGAAAGACTAACAAAAGCATCAGTCTGAAAGAGCAACCCCAGGCTGGCCTACTGAACCCATTCCTGCAGCTGTTAGCCTGGCATCCCTTAGAATGGCAGAAATTTAGCTGGTGTTTTACTCCAAGCAAAAGTGTGCTACTTCAAAATAAAGATACAACTGACAAAATAAGTCCAAGAGAGGACATTGAGGGAAAACAAATAGAAAATCTCTGGGGAATGAGTTAGTATAGTGTGAGGAGTCAGCTTTTATGCTCCATTTTACATGTTTTTGTATAAAAAAATTAGAAATGTTTTCGATTAAGTTCAAAAAGTGCCCACCAAGAACCCAAATACACAGACATCACAAGTGCTGGCTTGAACTGACACACTGAAAGTAAATGTAAATGGGGAGCATGTCATGTGCACTCTCTTGTTGGAGTTTCAGTGTTGTAGGAGGAGAACGGGCATCCCGGACGAGACGGGGAGAAATATGTTACCCCGATGGGAGGCCAGTGTGACGACGCAGATGAATAAATAACTCTGTACCAGGATGGTATAAAATAATGGATAGACCACCAGAAGCCAGGAGTCAGGAGCAGTTCAACCCCCTATACGTCAGGTGGCAGTGGTCCTTACATGGGAACGCAGTTGGGACACACATGGGGGTAACTGGTATATGGAGTCTGGAAGGGCAGCCCTTTCAGGGTCTCTACATTCCAATAGAGGGTGCTGTTGGGGGAGGACCTCCTTACTTTCACTATCACCTGGAATTGCTTCCCAGAAGATGTGCCATGTCCCTGGAAGCATTTCCGGGTCTGGCATAAAAGGAGGCCTACTGCCACACATGGACGAGTCAGAGTAGGGAGGACTAAAGATGAAGCTTCTGTTCAGAAATGGAAGAGGCAGAAAGACGAGGACAGAGAGAGAGAAAGAGACAACAGAATTGCAGACTATCATTGTATGCTGCTTTGTGAATGTGTCTGTGGTGGGAAACTCTTTAGGGATGCATTTCCCACAAATAAATCCTCCTGTTTATTTGCCTTTGTGTTGGGTGTTTGGGGAGCTGGAGTGCCCCCTGGTGTTAACAGTACGTTTAACTCCAGACACCCGTGTTCAAACCCCAGACCCGGTCACTGTGGGATATGCATATTCTGCTCCCATGCTGTACTGTACTCTATTTTCTTCTCCCACATCTGAAGGATGTGCATGCTATGTCAGTAGATAGGATGACCAGTATGGGTTGGCAATTTTGGGTCAATCTGGGCAGGTCTGTCATTACATCAACACCTCATTAGTCGGGTTAACTAACCTGTCTTTGGTGGTCTAATCCTTTACATTCATTTTTTTACAATTCAGCATTTGGTGAGTTCTGCTTCACAATGATAAGATGAAAAAAGCGACACTGTGCGAACTCTTCACTGCCACACTTTAGTTGTTCCTGTAGTAACATTTTGACACCTTCTGTTTAAGTTCAGGTTAAGGCAGTTATTTCAGGTAAAGTGGAGAGAACGTTTGAGATAAGGTTTTTATACTCACTGACCATGGTGCTGGCGATGTGTTGCATGTTGATTAGCTCATGCGAGTGACAATTTCATGGTGCCCTGAACATGTGACAACCCTATAAACCTGTGAAACACAAAATATCAAAAGGATCAGAGTTCCTCATTTTTACTAACTGTACTGATACCGAAAATTAGGTTCAGGCACATTTTGTTCCTTCTGCACTCCCCTGTCTTTAGGACCCCATTGTGAGGTGTGTCTGTCAAACTCCCCGACTATCAGGGGTTGACTTTTGATGCCGGATGCCTCTATGGGAGAATCACAAATTACCCATTCATTTATATTTTCTTCTAATTTGTCAGTTATCTGCTACTATCCTGTTCTCATAATGCTCACCCACGTCTTTCTGCGTTGGATACTTGCAAGTACGATGACCTACTGAATTCACTGGACATTTAGGGATTCCAGTCATGACGGCTAGTAGAGGAACCACCATTGACAATGCAAGCAAAAGGGCACCAACCATTAACTAAGACAACAACAATTTGATCAAAATTAACAGAAGTTATTAGTAACATTATGATTTCTGTGCTATAATTAAAAAAGTAGTTGGCTGGAGGTGATGGGCTCGTTGTTTTCTGTCTGATGGTGGCTTTTCACTTGAAACAATCTTCTGTGTAGGGTGACTAGGCACAGGCACTATGACAGGACATCTGATTGGTCAAGCCATTGACTAGAACTGATGTGATTGGTGATTAAACTTGTTTGTTTTAATGCTAGGAGTATCAGGACTTAAACAAGTGAGCTATAGTTATGTGCACCTTAGCTGCACAAAATTATGATATCACGGCAGTAACAGGAACCTAGCTTAAAAAATAGAAACATAGGTGGGTGCACACTGGATAGACAATGCAGAAAAGGGGGTGCCATTTATGTAAACCAGAATTTCAATGCTAGTCTTCTTCATGATGACGATGTCTGGATTTGAGTGGAAAGCTTTATGGCTAGAGGCCTCATATCGGCAGTGTGTTACAGACCCCAGCAAGGCAGACAGTACGTTCATTGTAATCATTTATAAAGGCAAGTATATTATACTAATGGGGGGGTTTAATTATCGAAGTATTAACTGGGCCAAACTTACAAATATGAGAGTGCCTGTAATTGCTTTTTGACACAGCATGTTAAAAGACCAGCCAGAGGGGAGCTGGTTGAGATTTTGTATTTTGTAATTGAAGAGTAAGGTGATTGAACTGTTACAACCTAGTGACAATGATATCATAGATTTGACAGTGTCTGGGAAGAGTGCCTACAGTATGTGAACTTTACAAATGTTACGCTTAGTAGAGCAAATTTTGAGCAGATGCCTCAAAGTCTAACAGGGATAAACGGGGATAACCTTAATGTGGAGAGAGCCAAGGAAATGTGGGGCTGGTTTGAAAGTGTTTTACATCTAATACTGGACAAGTTCATCTTGAAAATTAAAAGCAACAAGAAATTAAAGTGAACTCCATAGCGGAAAAATAAGGAGCTAAAAAAATGGAGCTTCAAAGGAAAATACAGCTGTAAAATGAATAACTCCAGCATTTCATGGAGGACATATAAGAGCTAAGGTTGAAAAGAATATGAGAAAGGCTAAAAGACAGTTGGAGAGAAATACTGCAAGAAAGGCAAACGATAACCCAAAGAGATTCTTACAATACTAAAGGAAGTGAATTGCTGAAGAGTATCAGGAACAGCAAGGGTGAGATAAAATGTACAGACAGCAAAGTAGAAAATGCTCGAAACTTGCATTTTTCTGACATTTTCACATGTGAGGAATTGGATAACCTCCTGGCAGTAACAGGGACTACTAAGGAGGCACTGAGTGACTCGGAAAATGTAGAGAGAGAGAGAAGTGCTGCTTAGATTAAATACGCTAAAATCAAATAAGTCACCAGAACCAGGTAATATTTATCCTCGAGTTCTCAAGGAGGTTAGTGACCACATACATAACCTTAACACTTATTTTTCAGAAATTACTGCACAAATGGAAAATTCTTAAACAATATGCTGTGAATGTGCTAAGTTACTAAGTTTCACTTGTTTTTGGAAAGAGTCCCTTGAATAAATAATTGTTTATTAAAATTTTAGTGTCAATTCATTAATTTGTAAAAGAAGATTCTTGCTTCGGTTTCATTTTGAGATATTTATAAAATATTTGCTTCTTTTTCTCATGCCATTTTGTTTTTCAAGGGGGACACCCTACTGTGAACTGCTTGCCACAGAGATTGGACCAGAAGTATGTGGTGTGTGACGTCACTCTTTTGATGGTTAAATGGTCATTCTATGCACTTATTGATCAGCCAAGATTACAGATAGATTTTTTGAAGTTTCCAAGTCTATTTTGTTTAATGTTCCTGGTTAAAAAAATGTCTGGCTGCAAAGTTTTAACAACAAATTTAGGGTATTGTTTTATAGCTTAATGACTTTTTGGTTAACTACTTTAACTTAGATTTAGATTAACGTTTTATCTTCTGGTTCCTGTTTGAAAATTCCATCTGTTATTAGTTTAGTCATTAAATTGATTGAAGTAGGAATTCATGGTGCTGTGTATAAATGGGTGCAAATTTAGTTTAAGCATGGGAAGTAAAGGCTTATAATGTGAGGAACCTTATCAGACCTGGCAATGTTAACGTTGTGTTGTCCCTCAGAGATCAGTGCTGGGGCCAGCACTGTTTTTAATATATATTAGTGATGTGGATAAAAATATTTAAAAAAGCACCAAAATCTTGCAGACGATACCAAGCTAGGTGGACCAGCTGATAACACTGGTCAATAAGCATTTTGCTACTGGGATTCTTTCACCTGTACTTTAACAAATTTCACTTGCTGACTCCAAATCTGAAAACCGTTTTCATTCAGCACGTCCTATTTTTTAGTTATGATGTTCCAGTTCTTGGACAACTAGTGTGACTGGACACTAAAGGCGATGTGTTTCAGCATTTAAGAAATAAGTTTAGTCTCGAGAAAAGTGAAGCTAAAATTAAGGAAGGTGTTTTTGTTGGCCCTGAAATCCATGAACTGATGCTTGACAATGAGTTCAAAAGGAAACTGAAGACAACTGAATCAGCACCCACATTCATGCGGGTTGTCCAGAATTTTCTTGACAGTCACAGAGTACAGAATTATACTAAGCTTGTGGAGAATATGTTGAAAGTATATTAGCTTACGGGAGCCAGAATGTCACTGAAGACGCATTTTTTACATTTTCATCTAGACTTTTTTCCCACCAAATCTAAGCGATGTCAGAGATGAGTATAGGGAAAGATTTCATCAAGATATAAAGGTGATGGAAAACTGATATCGGGGAAAATTTACTCCGAGCATGATGGGAGACTACTGTTGGTTCATGCAAAGAGAGACGGATGTGCAGTACAAGCGCAAAAGCGAGTGCCTCAGACAATTTTGAGCACACTGACCTCGCTTTTATATTGAGGTAAATTGACATAAACATGTTTTAAATTGTTTCTGGTATTGTCTTCTGGTTTGTTTTCAGAATAAACACATTTAGATAGATAGATAGATAGATAGATAGATAGATAGATAGATAGATAGATAGATAGATAGATAGATAGATAGATAGATAGATAGATAGATAGATAGATAGATAGATAGATAGATAGATAGATAGATAGATACTTTATTAATCCCAAGGGGAAATTCATTCAAACAATTTTGGTGGGACAGAATCCAAACTCTAGATATTGTGTTGATATACTGCATTATATTGATATTCAAAAGGGTCAAAACGGCAATGATGTGTATCTCAAAAATCTGATGTGCTAGCTTAATTCTGATTTCATATATGGAATCAGTGTAAAAAACTTAATAAAGAGCTGCTCTGAAGTTCCCAGTAGCAAACAAAAAATATTTTTTGTAGACCAGTGTAATTAAGAATCTACTGAATCCTTACAAAGGGACCTGGACAGCATTCAGCTCAGGAAGATGAAATTTAATATAAGTAAATGTAAAGTTTGGAAGTAAAAATGTTAAACCTAAATCTGAAACTTGAAAGTACACCTTATTTAAAGGATTTAGGAGTCACAGTGGACTTGTCATTACACTCATCCAGTTTGCAGAAGCCATCAAGAAAGCTGTGTAGAATCCAAAGGAGGTGAAGCTTAAGCTCTGCAACACACAACTCATGAGTTCAGTTTTAGTCTCCAGGCTACAAAAAGGACTTAGCAGTGCTAGAAAAAGTCCAGAGGAGTGTGACTAGGCTCATTCCAGGGCAACAGGGGATGAATTATGAAGAATAAGAGCTGAGGCTTTTCAGTTTAAGCAAAAGAATAAGAAGAGACATGACTGAAGTGTTTAAAATGATGAAAGGAATTAGTACAGTGGATCGAGACTGTTACTTTTAAATGAGTTCAATGAGATCACAGGGTCACAGATGGAAGTCCTTAAGAGTCCAGATGAAGTTTCTATTCACTCCTTCATTGACACTTGTAATAAATTACCAAGTAGTGTGGTGAGGAGCAGGACTTTAGGGGACATTCAAATCTCAGCTTGATGTTATTTTTGTTTTGTTTCTGTGTTGAGAGATCTTAATACATGTAGCACACATACAATTATTTTCCACTTTACTTAAGTATTCTGAATCACAATAACTTTCATTTGCCTTTCTTAAAATCTAATGCACAAAAGCAAGCAGTGATACAGTATGTGGTACCAGATGATCAGTTCTTCCTGAAGGTTTGACTGACAACAGATAGTTTATGGAGAAGAAAAATGTGAACTGATGTGCTGTTAAGATGAAAAGAAACTGCATTTAGTGTTTCATAACTAGATGGGAATTCTTTTATTTGTTCCTTTATCTTCTTAAGATGTCTTAGAAAAATTGAGAAAGTGAGCCTTTTCTTATAATAATGACAGATAAATTTTCAGCAAACGTTCTGAATATTATGAAACAGCTGAAGTGACTTTCAGATCTCTCATAAAATTAAAAACACAGAAATAACAGTTGGCACTCACTTGTGCCTGAGAAATCCAAAGTAACAAACCCTGTCCTACAAGCGCCCTTTCTCTCCTTTGAGTCACTGCCCACCAAAAGGTCTGTGCACGTTTCTGTGCCCACTCAAGAAAGGCATTCGTTTACAGAAAAAAAAATTAAAAAGTTTGGTAAAGCAGTAAATACTGAGGGTTGATCATCAGTTTACATAAACGTCCATTGCTTCTTCTCTTGTCTGTCACCCATTAAGGGTCAAATCTTTGAATCGGGATAACTGACAGCTTTTAAAGCGTATCTGTTTGAGATTTTGGAACGATTCGTTTAATCGATAGCCCAACGAGCTCCGCGGAATGATTATCGCTCTCTTTTGTTTCACTCCTTTTGTTCTCGTGCTTCAATCTAGCTGGATTCAGTTCAGGGTCGCGGGGATGACATCTGGCACAAGGGACGGGCGGCAGTCTTTATCTTATCGGGCCATGTTCAAATAAGTTAATAAATTCCCACGATTAATGAAGCCTGAGAGCAGCTGCTCAGCTGTTCTTTTCCAGATCTTTTTTTTATCATCTGATAGACCCCCGATCCGTCAGTACAAGGTGGTCTGTGATGATTTTGAGGTTCTTTATCGGCTAAATTTGATTGAACATTCCAGCACGACTATCTGATCACACCAATCAGCACGAGATGTAGAACAAAGCGAGGGATGTGTGGATCTGAGCTGCACCCGACCAAGGGGACGTGACGACGAATGAAGCACAAAAGAGGGCGGTGAGCAGACACGCAGACTGAGTCCGGGGCTCGATCTGCACTTTCTGCTTGTGTGCATTTTCTAAATTCTGGCACATCATGCGCATTACGTAAAACCTTCATATTCTTCGGCGTGCGGCACGCCTGTTCTAAACGATCCTTGTTATCTCACCGCTGTAACAATTTGAAACTGGAGAATATTACGTTCATTAGACTGCCGATCTTAATAAACATCTCACCTTTATTCTGATCTAGATCTTAGGTAATTCTCATCTGATGTTTTATAATATTGTAATGTATTTGGCCCGGACCTGATAGTATCACGTTAGTCAGGTCAACTAGGACTAACAAAAGTGGGCGGGGCTATCTGGTGAAGCCAACCACTGAAGCAGCTCCCGCGAGTGGAGGGCGGGGCTAAGACAGTGCTTTTGAATGGCAGCTTCACAAGTGGTTTAGTGCTGTCAGCCTTTGGTTTGCTGAGCTTACGTTTGTCTGTCACAGAGAAAGTGCAGTAGACGCCAGGTTATGGAGGAGTGAGACGTGAAGGAACGAGCGTAGCAAAGCACAGGGACGAAGCTGGTGGGCTGCAGAAGAAATCAACGGTCCTTCCAGGGCCATGGAGTGCTAACTTCACTCCTTCGTGTTACTAATGCTGATAAGAAAAGTCAGGGAGTTATCGAAATAATTAAAAATTAAGCCTAAGTAAAATGTGCAAAAATACAGTCGCCCCGTCCAGAGTTGTTTCTTGCCCCACGTCTGTTGCTGTACACTGGGATAGTCTGGACAATAGGGGTTTAAGAATGGAGGCTTACATGGTTTGTTTGGGAACAGTCTCATAATAACTGACTGTTGGGTCGATTTCATCGCATTGGTGCAATCTAATCCTAGTTTTAATAAAACATTAGCCGCTAGGGTTCAAGGAGACGCCGCGTTGACAAAGGCAGTACCTGTAATTTTTTGTCGATTAAACAGGTTCATGGTTGTCGCCAAGTCGGGGCATTGGGGGGTTTCTAGGCGTCTGAGTACGAAGAGAATGCTCAGTGGTCTTCCAGAATCCATGCAGGTGCTACTGTAGAGCAGGGGACGCCCACGTCTTTGGCGCATCGGCAATAAAAACGAGGAACATGCAACCCAACGCCTTTTAATAAACAGTCATTTTTATTTCAGCAATTCTAGTTTTGCTCCTACATATTAAACACATACAGTTTAGGTTAATTGGGGACCCTAAAATGGCACTGGATGAGTAAGAGCGTGTCCTTTCCAGGGTAGGTTTCTGCTTTTTTTCCAATGTAGAAGGGCCCATGTTTCTTTTCATGTCTGGATTGACAGCTCTGCCTCTTAAGCCACACATGGTGTCAGAAAGATGGCATGTAACACTGGAATGAGTGCCAAAATGAGGGAGTGAAATATGGAGAAGGGCTAATCCAGAGGTTATACTGTGACGAATGTGCATTAAAGGCTATTGGAGCGAATTAAGTATGATTGGCAGGTAAAAATATAAACTAATAAGAATAGCAAAGAAGAGTTTGTTTATAGTTATAAAGTTACAGCTAGGTTGTTCATATGGTGACCACTTCACATTTTTCTCCTTACCTGCCATGTTGAAATTCTGTATGAAAATCAATCAAGCTCATAAGTCACTTCCATCTTGTGGCCTCTGGTCAAACTGCTGACTGTTCATTCACAGCACATGCTAAACTCTTAGCTCTTCTGGTCAACACGGGAACCTCGTCCACCAACAGCACATGACACGGCCTGCTGCTCCACTGCATTGAGGGAAACGTCGTTGGCTCCTGGTTATGGCCGATCACGTAGTGCCGTCAGGTCACCAGGGCAGATTCAGTGACCTTCATTTTCTTGACCGTATGCAAAACTTAAAGGGATATTGTGGAGTGTCTGAAGTCCTTCTCATAAATCGGCCTTTTTAGGAAGTGTTAACAAAAGCAGACCCATGGAAGATTTACTGACATTTATATAGTTGATTGCTTGAACATTTTTTCTGCTCTAATGGTGACCCAGAGCAGATTAAGGGAACCGCTTTCATCATGTGCTCTAGCAGGGCGAGGCTAACAGAGTGGAAAATCGCTCTCAGTAACTAAGGACTTTATCTAGAGATTCCCAAAAGTTACACTGAGGGGGAAAAAATCTTTAATTAAACCCCAGAACTGAAGAATTAAGGAAATCTTTCTTAATTAGAAAAATGAGGAAAATCATAATTGACTGTCATTGTATACCATATTATTATTATTATTCCTAAAAAAATAACAAGGGAAGAAATGGAAGGAGCCAATTTAATCCATCTAACACAGAAAATTAGCTAACAGTTATGTTGTCTCAGAATTAAATGATTATTATTATCATTATTATTATTATTACATGACATTGTCAGACTTTCTTAATGGAGCTGAGTGTCACAGGAAGCCAGGGCCTATCCTAGAAGCATGATGGAGCCAATCAGTCCACTGCACAGCCCCCTTATTCACATGCTAACCCCACACTCACTCATAGCCCCCATTGGTAGACACTAGTGTTTGGAATTTTCAGGTGGCTCAGAAGGAACCAACCCTGAACGGAGCAGCATTGCCCACCTATGCACACTCTCTCAACTCCAACACATGTATTGTTGGGGTTTTTGGGGGGGGGGGGGGGTGTTTGAAGTGAAGACTTTGAATCTACAAGGTGGAAATAATATTATTAGACAGCTATAAAAAAGTGCATGGATGTCACTTTTGGAAGTTTTTATGACTCTGGTTTGGCATCAGTTAGTTTAGAAAAGGTTTGGATGGTGTACTTTTAGGAGTTGCTCTTCTAGTTCCCTTAATGCCGTACCTCGTCCTGCAGCACCGAGGTGTAGTCACTTGTCTGGCCACCTCAAGGCGGCTGATTGAGCTCCATTAGCTTTGACAGCTACACACCCATAAGCACCGAGTGTGACAGTCAAGAAGCAGATTATCAGGATCAACCTGTGGGTTTACGTCATCTAGAGATAGGATACGTCAGGTTGTTTGGCAGTCTTTTTGACTTGTTTTGTAGTTTGGCTAATCCAGAACATGCACCAATGCTTTGTCGCATTACTGTTTAATGATACTGTAGTTAGTGCAGAGCTTTCATTTTCTTTTTGCAGGTACTTAGTGAGTTCTTGTGCATAGTTTGTAGATAAATGTTGTGTTTTGCACATTGGCTGTCACAATATTGGATATGATCACACAATGGAGAGCCTCACACCGTATGTGGAGGACTTGGCTGACGCAGCAGACTGGATATGATCCGCACTAAGTGGATCATTCGATAGTATGATGCGGTTATAATAACAACATCTACATGCAACCCAAATAGTTTCTTCTCACATGCTGTCAAATTTAGCTAAACACTAAACATTAATCAGTCAGTTTTGTATGTTCTTACATGGTCTTGTATGTTGTATTGTATTTCTGTACTTATTTGTAGAAGTTGATAAATGCATAAATGTGTACATCCAACTGAACAGGTTCATTATGTTGGGCATGTAAACATATTTTGGTGAAAATCCTGCTTCATAGGTCATATCAAAGATGGTAACTCAGAAGCTGCACAGCTCACTGGTGAGGCCTTATCTTGGGTATTGGTGACAGTTCTTGTCTTCATATTGCAAGTACAGAGAAAAATCACAGCACTCATTCCTGGAGTCTCAGGTGTCAGGTAAATGTAAGGGGTTGAATCATGTCAGTTTGAAAAATGAAGATTGAGAGGAGACGTAATGGAAGTATTCATAATTCCATAGTGTGTTAGTACAGTAGACTCCAGCTGATCCTTTAAAATGTGTTCCTCAAGTAGAACCTGGGGGTAAAGATAGAAGTGGGCCAAAGGGAAATTTCATGCTATAACCATCCATTTTCCAACCCGCTGAATCCGAACACTGGGTCACGGGGGTCTGCTGGAGCCAATCCCAGCCAACACAGGGCACAAGGCAGGAACCAATCCCGGGTAGGGTGCCAACCCACTGCAGTTCATGCTATAACATTAGAAATAATTTCTTCATATAGTCAACCACAGAAACTGTATATGGAATAAGTTGTGTGTGATAACTAACACCATTTTGGAGACCATCAGTTCTGAATTTGACAATATTTTGGTAAGTTAAATGAATAGGCATTGATGATACATTCTTATAATTCCAGTATGCAGTTCATAGTCCAGATACCAGTCAGGCCAGTCCAGATGGATGCATGGGACCTATTTTTATTCCACTATCAGCTGCCTACTACATACGTTAACTCGTTTTTTAATAATCATAGTTGGGCTGAACCATTTCAGAGCTAGCTTTGTCAAACTTTGCTGCAGTTGTAGAGAGGTGGTAGGTCCTTATCCAAACCAGGTCCACCACTGAGAAGGATACATTTTTCCTTCACCTATTGGGCCATTTGAGCTTGGCATTTCATCTTTCTCTCTTTCCTTTACCTGTTTTTCAGAAGCTCAATCAAACAAGACTCACAGTATGGCTGTGGGTATCTAGACATGGTGGTGAAATCTGCCATTCTATGGGAACTCATGCTTGTTTCCCAAGAGCCATCTGGGCAGGGCACAGTCATGGAGAACAACATCAATTCCAAATCAAACTTGTCTCTTTATTGTTATAATTTTGAACAAATTCCTTTCCGAGCTTGAAAAGTCATGTATTTTCAGATGTGGTATTTAGATTAACAGTTTTCTAATACCATCCAAAACACGAGACATTTGTAAAAGGGGAAATATTACCTGAGAAAAGAACTATTCTTGTTTTTTCATTCAATGTTCTCAGAATCCACTAAGTTGGACGAGTCTGGTTTTAGAGAGTTGCTCCTCTATTATTTCACTTTATACTGTCCTGTCATCCATCTATTGATCTTCTTACCTGCTAATAGTCCAAAAAAACTGTAAATCATAGGGATAAAAGGACTCTTAATAAAGCTAAGAAGATGAATTGCTCACTGGCAGCCTGTTCTGTTGTATCCCAAAGGATACCACACTGATGGTGGAAAGCAAATGCAACCCTGCTGCAAGTAGCAGCCCCCCAGTGCAGGTGAGCTCTCCATGTGTGTTTATTGTGAACTTGCTGGATTGTCTGCATTGCATGTGCCATCTTGTTCCTTCCACTATGGATACTTACTGAGTCCTTAATATGTAATGATGACAAGATGCTGACAAGAACTTTTACCATGGTGCTGCTACTGACTCTTAAAGACATCATTAGGAGAAAGCTGACATCAGACAAACCTTAAAGTACACAGACTTAACCATCTTGGGCTCCAGTTGTAAAACATGTACATAAACAGCTGTTACTGTAGGTGCCAGGCAAAGTAAAAATAAGAATGAAAACAGGTGAATAGGACCCCCTTTAGCCAGCTTTGGTACATTTGTGATTCTTAAGAAGATGAAAGGTTTAAAGATATACAGTAGGGTTATAGGCTACAATGTGCCATGATTAGTGAGTATGTAAACCTTACCTTGAAACATCTGTCCGCCTTACCTGAAACATCTTGGAACAAGAGGGCATTATGAGTTGGGTTGTTCGTGTGGGCAGATGGCCACTGTCTGGTGGTATAAGTCATGTAACTGTAGTGGGTGCTGTGGAAGAGCTTTTCCTGACAGCACCATAGAGAAAATGAGATAATGGAAGTCATAAGGGAGCAGACAATGAAGCTAACATTAAAGGTGACTGGCTCCTGACTAAGAGAAACAGCTCATGGATGTTTGGTAAGAGATTATAATTCCTCTAACCTAAACTTGGAGCACTTATTTAGAGTGCTAGAAGCCACTTCACTGTCCTCTGTGTTCTTCAGCCAGTTAGGAGCCAACAAATGATCCCCTACCGAAAAAGGAGGCCTCTTGTAGCCTTATGAGCTAAGCACCTCAGAGGCTTCCTAAGAGATTTGACCCTTTAATGGCTCAGTGGCCTGAGGAGGTCATGAATGCTAGCCCACCACTATGTGTTGTTCTATCCTTGTGTCCAGGTAGTCAGGAAGGGGCTATCTTGACCCCTGAATTACTGGAGTAGAAGTGACCCTGTGAGGGCATATAAAGCTTATCATGTCAGAGGCCTAGTTGAGTGTGAGGCTGGGAAAAGATGACAAACTGGCAGGATTAAGAGAAGTGGGGGTCTGGAAACAGAAAGAGAAGTGGAGGAGGAAACGGGAGACCTTAGCGTTGCTGTCGAGAGGAGAGAAAGCGGCCATGTTTTGCATTGGTCTAACATTTAAGTGTGCTTGTCATACCTGTTAGGTCTTTCCTTATAAATGATTCAGTCCAGTGAGGTACAGTAAATAGCATGTCACAGAAATTTCCTTTAAGGGCAAAAAGCAGAAGCACAGTCAAATGGGAGCTCTTTTTGATATGTTAATAATCAAATGTAAAGCAGAAAAGAAGTGGGAATTTCCTTTGCGTTTTTAATACTCCAGAATGTATTACTTCACAGTGTAGCCTTCATTTTATTTTTTAACAAAGGTCAGATGAGCCCTTGATGTGCAGCTTGGCCTTAAGTAAAAGGGCCACTATAATGTCACATACAGACCCCCCAATACACATTTAGAAGTGGCGTAGCATCCTAGTAATGGCTGCTCCATATGGAAGACGTCATCGATGAGTGACACCCAGCAAGAAAATGTGAACATAATAGCAATAAAAGTCATTTCTAGATTTAAAATGTGTAGAATTGAAAATGGCACTTCAAAACTGTTAGTTATGATAGCACTTTGTGTTCTCCTAATTTATCCTATCTTTGCATTTTAAAATAAATGAAGCATATTTATATTCGCGGCTCTCTTCCAGTTATGCTCGGTATAGTGAGATGTCCGAGAATGCCAAAACTACCGTGGCATCAGTCTGCTCTCAATTGTTGGAAAAGTCTTCATGAAAGTAATCCAATCACGCCTGCAGAAGCATCTCGAACAAACGAGCCGCGAGGAGCAAGCCGGCTTCAGGCCTTGCCGCGGTTGCTGTGACCAGATATTCAGCCTTCGCCAGGTTATGGAGGAGCGAATTCGATGTGGGAAACGGACGGTCATCGTCTTTATTGACTTTCGATCCGCGTTCGACTGCATCGATTGGCCAGCACTTTGGATGATGCTGGAGACCGAGCACATCCCACCAAAAGTCATCAAGCTACTGCGGGACAATTACAATGGGTCATCGAGCCAAATATGCATCCGAAACGAGCTGTCGACTGAACTCGCCATTCGCACTGGAGTTCGCCAGGGAGACGTCGCCTCACCGTTGCTCTTCAACATCGTACTCGACGCCATTATGAGGAAAGTCTTCGGGGGCAGACGCGGAGTCCAGTTCGATGAAAATGGCACCGTGACAGATCTAATGTTTGCAGATGACAGCAGTGTGCTGGCTGAGGATGACGCCGAAGCCACGGACGCTCTCTACAAGATTGCCCGTGCCGCCCAGTCATATGGATTGAAGATAAACATTGAAAAGACGAAGGTGCTGACAACAGATGGATCGCCTGCCAATGTCCACCTCGACGGCATCCAAATACAGCAAGTTCAGCAGTTCAAATACCTTGGCTCACTGATCGAACAGAAGAAAGTCGCATCCATGGCGGAGATCCACAGTCGAATAGGTCAAGCAACCACAGCAATCGCTTCTCTAAAGTGGTGCTTGTGGAAGCGAACCAATATTTCCATTCCGACCAAAATCCGCCTTTTCCGGACGCTGATCCTGCCGATTCTACTCTATGGATCCGAAACGTGGACTGTGCTCAAGGCGGACCTCAACAAACTCGAAGTTTGCCAGATGCGTTGCCTCTGGCAGATATTACGAGTATCACTCCGAGACCGCCTTCAAAATGAGGACGTCCGACGGAGATGTGACAACCAACCGCCAATCGAGGAACAAATTCAAACACGTCGACTACGATGGTTTGGCCATGTATGTCGAATGGACGCGAGCCGACTACCACACCAACTCCTCTGGCGTGAACGACCCACCCAGTGGCGAATCCAACGAACGGCACCGAAGAAAACATGGTTAAAACATGTCGAAGATGACATCAGAAATCGCAGAATAAATCTCGACGAGGCCAGAACAACCGCCAACGATCGTCCTGCATGGAAACGAGTTGTGAAGGAGATCCGACAACCATTGGCACCCACAGCAGCGTATGGGCTTAGGAGCCGATCCAGACCCAACGCCAGCTAGGGATCAAAGAAGAAGAAGAAGACAGTGAGATGTCATCTCCGATACAAATATCTGCCTATGCACACACACATTCCAGATTTTAATGGAATTCACCTTCATAGAACAATTCAGAAGCATTGAAAGTCATGTATAATAATAAAAGAGAGAAAAGTGAGACTGCATGCTGGGTAAGAGCTTGTAGACGGGGTATTTCAGTGCCCCCTTTCTTGTTATCTCTTCATATTATTGCATTCAGATCATGACAGAAAATGAGCAGGAGCACTTTGTACTTTGTCCTTTTCCTTTAAAATAGCAGTGTATCCATAAAATGGCTCAAAACATGCACAGAAGAAAAGAAATAACACAATTGTTTTCAGGCTTCTCGAGTATTTTATTTGTGGCTGTCTGATCAAATGAATTCAAAAGGAATTTTGCTCCAAACAGTCTCATTCATCCATCTTGTCCAGCTATTGGTTCTCCTGTTCGTGTAAATGGACGTATTCATTCAGTCAGGAGCCCAGTCTTTATTTAGCCCTTTTTTTAAAAAATTGCTGCACATTTTCTTTTTAGTGACTTTTCCTTTTTAAAGGTCTTTCAGAGACCCTCTCTCACCTTCCTTCTGGCACTTTCCTCCAATGGGTTGCCATTGTTTCTAATCAAAGTCATCATGGGAGCGTAACATAAAGTCAGCCTCCCTTGCCGCCATGGCAGGTGCCTTCTCCACCTTCATTGTGGTGTGTTTAGGTGTCTGTAGTGCAAGTCAGGGCCTCAGTGTACATGGCGTCCATCTTACCAAGATGTTTATTTTCAGTTTCTTTAATTCCTTGTAGGGTCACTTTTCTCCTCCCTTCACAATGTGGCCTGCTGATTGAGACACTGGGCCATGAAGTAGAAGGTTGTCAGTTCACAACACTGCCCTCTGACTCTTTATGTGACCCTGACTGAGTCACGTAGCTGCCTGCCAGTGCTCCTGTTGTAAAAGAAAACAAGTGAACACATGGATGCTTACAATGGTGGCCTGTTTATCTAAATCTAAATCATGTAAAGCCAGAGAGTTTTAAAGAGTGGAAGACTGTTAGCAGGGTAGGCAGTGTGTGTTAATCATTGAGCAAACTGGCTTGTACACTGCAAGAAAAGCCAGTCACCCTGAGTGACTATCAAATACTACCTGTCGTAAAATGGATAAATGGTGGCCCCAGCTTCTGCCTGTGTCTAATCTAGATGTGGAGTGTAACCCCTCAGTCCATCCATTTGCTGAACCCATGTTACCCATTTCATAGGATCACAGCAGTCTGGAGCCTGTCCTAACAGTCCATCAGAAGGCAGTGTCACTCATTCTGTCACTCATCCTGGAGGGGGTACATGGGAATTATTACGTGCTTATCTGACCAAATGCAACTCATCACACCTCTCCAGAACCATGATGAACAAGCAAATATAAAAAACAAAACTTCATGTTATTAATAGCAAAGCCAGATCATCTTAGCTAATGTACTCCTTACATAAATAAGATATTCACCGTACTTTGTGCTGTATACGTGACAGAGCTACTACTACGACTACTCCTCCTGATTCTGTGCTCCCATTACCTGAAACCTTGTGGATAAAACCCCAACTCATTTATTTGTCTCTTACTTCAAAGTCCGAGTACATGCGGTAATTTGGGTGAGTCTAAACGTCTCTTAACAGTCCTTGACATGACATTGCAGTAATTCAATAAGACATCGCAGGCTCAGCTCTCTCTACTGTTTTGTTTTTGTATTTGTATTACAGTATCACGATTAAGCAGTAAGCCTCAGATATCACGTGTTATTTGCACAAACAATGTGAGATCTACATTAGGTAAGTCACCTTTGTTTCAAAACCCGATGTTGTGAGTCAGCCTGCACTTCAGTGTCACAGCGCTTGACCTTTCCTTTTTTGTTATTCCAGTCCTATAGGAGAGAAAGCAGTTCACCTTTGTTTACCTCCTAATTCAACTTCAGCTCTTTACACGTAAATATGTGTGCTCCTTACAGGTTTACTTGATGGGGATTTTTATGCCATTTAATATTTAGTTAGAATTCCTTTTCAATAGATTGACAAAAGTGTGATCCTTAAAATGCCTTGGATGGTTTTGTAGTAACCAAACCAGAGCCATAGTGCACAAAGGATGATAACACACAGGAGACTTCTCATCAGTTTTTCTGCGGCTCTACGTTGCTTGTTAACTGAATCGCTTCCATTTTCAACATTCCCTTCAGTGTGTTTGTTTCTCACTTTCTACATTCATTGTTCTAGCTTTATTCTTTTTTCTTTTCTTTTGGTTTATGCATCATTGTTTTATATTTCTTGTTTCTCTATATGAGACTGTATTTCTTTTTTCTTTTTGTTTAATTATTTACCTATGTTTCCAATATTTATTTGTATTCTCTTATACTCATATCATTTTTTTCTTTAGATTTTTTTCAAGTTATTGTAATTGTATAATTACCATTATTCGTTTATCTATTGCTCCGGTTTCCTCCCACGGTCCAAAGACATGCAGGTTAGGTGCATTGGCAATCCTAAATTGTCCCTAGTGTATGCTTGGTGTGTGTATATGTGTGTGTGCCCTGCGGTGGGCTGGCGCCCTGCCCGGAGTTTGTTCCTGCCTTGCGCCCTGTGTTGGTTAAGAATTGGCTCCAGCAGACTCCCCTGACCCTGTGTTAGGAGGATATAGCGGGTTGGATAATGACTGACTGACTGACTGTTTATCTATTTATTTATAAATCTATATATATTTTATTTTATCAGAAAAGCCTTTTGCATCACAGGGCTAACCTTGGACACACTAGAAGCTGTTGTGGAAAAGAGGATGTTGGCAAAATTGGATTGCATCATGAAAAATCCCCTAAATTTCCTCGAGAAAGCACTCTCTTGGAGCCCATTCCTCCATAGTGTGCTATGAATTGCTTCTGCGGGTCTTTTCTGCCCACTGTTATCAGGCGATTTAATGCTTCCACCTGACTTACGTTATTTTTATTGATTGATTGATTGGATTTATTATCTGACCTGTGAGTCTGTATCCTTGTTTTTATGTTTCTGCTGCTGTATGCATCTGAACTTCCCCTTGGGATTAATAAAGTTTATCTAAACTAATCTAATTTAATCTAATATTTAAATACTGTACCTACTGTATGGGTGGAGTGGTGGCTCTGAGGCTAGGGATCTGTGCTTGCAATCGGAACGTTGCCAGTTTAAACTTTACTCCGTTGGGTCCTTGAGCAAGGCCTCTAACCTGCTAATGCTTCGTCCTGGGTATGACATTAACCTGCATCCAGTCCCGCAAGCAGGTCCTCCAACTTACATGGAAAACTTGGGGGTTGATGGCAGGATTGGCATTCCAGCCACTCTAAAAAAAAAAACGCTGCACTCGGGTCCCAATCCAGGTGGTACGTCATGTGGTGGGTGTAGCAAGACGCTATCAGTGCATGTTCCCAATCTTTTTATCTACTTTATATCTACAGTATATCTATATCGATAACTATATCTATATCTATACACTGCTCAGAAAAATTAAGGGAACACTTAAATCACACATTGGATCATGATGAATGAAATATTCAAGTGGTAAATCTTTACTGCGTAATACAGTGTAATTCGTTAAGAACAAAATGATGTAACAAATGTTAATGGTAACCAAAATGACCAACCCATTGAGCTCTGGATTCAACATCACTGAAAATCAAAGTCAAAAATTGAAATCACAGGCTGATCCAACTTGGGTGAATTTCATTGGTCAGAAACATTGACACCAGTAACAAGCTGGAGGTCAATTTGTAGAGCTCTGTTAGTGCTCCTCCTGTTCTTCCTTTCACAAAGGACCAGATACCATTCCTGCTGTTGGGTTGATGTCCTCCTATGGTCTTGTCCAGCTCTCTTTGTGTAACAGCCCGTCTCCTGGTATCTCCTCCATGCCCTTGAGACTGTGCTGGGAGACCCAGCAAACCTTCCTGCAACAGCACATATGAATGTGCCATCCTGAAGGAGCTGGACTACCTGGGTAACCTGAATCGGCTGCAGGCACTGCCTCAAGCTACCAGTAGTAACAAGGATACTACTAGCAAAATACAAAACTAGAGAAGAATCAGTCAGGAAGGATAAGGAGAGAGGTGGTCTGTTGCCTCCACCTGAAAAACCGTTCCCTTTTTGGGTTTGTCTTACTGTTACCTCTCCAGTGCACCTGTTGTCATTTTCATTTGCACCAAAGCAGGTGAAGCTGATTCACAATCACTTTTGCTTCCTAACAGGATAGACTGATATCCCTGAAGCATAATTGACTTGGTTCAAGATTATGATGATTAAGCGTTACCTTAATTTTTTTGAGCAGTATATATATATATATACTTCGAACAATTCTAACGATTCTAACTTCGAAAATTCGAACATCCCAGTGTTCATATGCTAAATCTGAGATAAATATGCGTCTATGTTCGAACTGTGCACAAAATGAAAAAATGTAGCAAAAGATGGCACTTAGGCAGTGAGCATAAACGTCATTCATCTGTTGTGTTCAGTCTTAGTGTTAGTACACCAGCTGTTGTTGACATATAGACCTAATCCCCCCTGTTTTTCTCTTACCAGAGTCTCCAGCCCTGTTGTTTTCGGTGTACTGTGCTGCCTGCTGATGAGTGAATGAAGCCAGGTCTCTGTAATTAGCAGTTTGCAACTGTCCTTAATGATCTTAATCGCTGCAACCTGTAGCTTCAATTTGTCCATCTTATTTGCAAGGGATCTTGCGTTGGTGAGAAAAATACTGGGAAGAGGCGGCTTGTGTGTGGCAGCCTCCATGGCCTCGCCAGCACGCCAGCCCTGCAACCCTACTTCTGCCTCCTGTCCCTGCACTGCCTCAGTCTCCTACCTGTGGGGATGTTAATCCACTGGAAGGCCTGATGCCTGGCTATGTCTGCTGTGATGTCATAGGAAGTGAAGAAACTTAGCTTTAACAGTCCACTCACTACATAGTCCTATTTTTAGGAAATCATGCTGGCTGTAGCCGTTATTCACCCGGCAGAATGCCATTATAATGAACAGCAACACCTACACCAAAGGACAAACAAAGCGGCGAACAGAAGAGCACCGAACCTTTAGAGCATGCTGCCATACATTTCATTTTATTATACAGTATTGGCATTATTTAGGGCATTCGATTGTGTTATTGTTACCTTAAATTATGCATATTTGCTGTTTAAGTTTATTGAAATGAGTATTGTTTAGGGTCTAGGAACAGATTAATTCACAATTCCATTATTTCTAATGGGGAAAACTGATTAGAACTTCGAACAACTCAGAGTTGAAAAGGCCTCTTGAAACAAACTAAGTTTGATGTGGGAGGCACCACTGTATATATATATATATATATATATATATATATATATATATATATATATATATATATATATATATATATATATATAATATATAGTGAAAGCAATGGGCAACAACAGAATAAGAAAAACAGTACAATCAAATTATCGGCTGTGAACAATGTATTGATCTTTCTGTATGCTTGAGAAGATCTTAAACTATCTCTCACTCTCACTCCTGAGTGAAAAGAATTTGCTGACTTCAGTCAAGGTACCCATATATATGTCTCTGAGCCTGGAAGGGGTGGGGTCTGGGAGGTGTATGGGGGTGTGGTCAGGAAGTATCTTGCCATGGCCGGAAAGGTAAGGCTATTAGCAACAGTGCCCCACTCCTCCTTTTAGAACCTTGAAGAGGTTGGAGGAGTTTTGATGTTTTATGTTAATAGTATGTTCTGTTTGAAGAGTAAAGTCCTATTCAGACAGGACTATTTTTACACCAGGAGGTTGGGTAGAGTAATAATTATTAAGATCTATTTGGACAGGATTACTTTTTATACAGGGAGGTGGTGTACCTGCAGTTCTTTACTCTGTACCAGCATTTCCCTGTTTCCTTTAGTTAATGTGAGTACTGTCAATTTGGACCACATTAGCAACCTTTATTTAACAGAACAATGTGTCCATTCACACCTCCTGTATACACCCACTTTTCTATACAAACTGTGAATATCAGTGTGCCAGCTGACCTCCGTGGAGATATAACACCCCCGGTTACAGTGGGCACAACAAAAGTACACTGATTGTTCTTTTTTCCACTTATTACTGGAGGACCTCTGTAACTTTAGTTCCATTCAAATTGCTCAAATGACAGGATATGAGAGTTCACATAGGATTGACTTACCCTAAAGTTATTTTTTATAAACTTTTTACAGAAGGTAAAAGTCTCTGTTATTTTTACTGAGACATAAACATGCAGTCCGTGAAAAGTTACTGATATGAGTGATTCGGACAGAATTCAAATTACAGAGTTACTTTACCCCACCTCCTGGTGTGAAACTGATCCTGTCCGAATAGGGCTAATAACAAAGCTTTTTTTTGTTTTTCCCTTTTTGTTGAAGTATCATTTTCATGATTATTTTTTATATTATGGTTCTCTTTTTTCTCTGCTTTCATCTGATAATATAGTAACAATATAAACAACAAACTGGTTAGATCTGCAGATGATACCAAACTAAAAAAAATGGCTGATACCCCAGAGTCAGCAGAATCATGACAGATGGGCCTGGAGAGAATGGAGATGAAATTTAATGTAAGTATTCGTCCTATAAGACATCTCATTTAACAGACAAAAGTATCTTTCTGAAAAAATTGAGGAGAAGACAAATAACATACACTGTTATTGTGTTGGGGGATCCCAGAGATCATGCCTCACAAGCTGCTAGTCATCATTAGATTAAAATAATAATAATAATAAAAACTTAACATGATTCAAGAAGAATATGGTAATGAAAATCAAAATTTTTGCCAAACTATTTAGAAATGGTAGAAATGGTAGAAGTGCTAGAAATGGTAGTAATAGTCATAGTAGTAGTAGTAGGCCAGAAACTCAATCTGGGGAGGACCTGTAAAGCAAAATCTGAGCAAATGATCACTGATGTGGGAAGAACAGACATCACAGGTAAGGGTATGTGAAGGCTTGTTTATTTAAAACATTTCTTGTGAATCATGTTGCAAAAACCTGTATAAAAAGTGAACTTGTTGTGCTTATCCTCATTTGACCAAAACCATTGTTCACTACTAAGGCTTGCTAGAGCTTATGAGCCCTAAAGTTGTGTTTCCCCACAGTCTTGTACTTCTGGCAGGACCATTCATAGCTAACAGGCCTAGGAAGACAAATGTCAATTCAATATTGAGGTCCACAATAGAAGATCAGGCCTAGCAGAACCTGTAGGCCACAGACGAAGGCTATATTAGGACATGTGTTTGAGAAAAACTGGAATAATCTGAGAAGGCAGTGAGTGGGCCAGGAATCAACCACTGCACCCCCATATATGTGTACACTAAACACTGAAGCATCTCTAGAGTATACTGATATGCACACACTGTACGCTGAAACATACTCACTGCTGCCTAGGGTGGTACATCACACTCTGCCTAACACTTGAACATTCTTACTGCATGTTAGGATGATACATACGTCCTACAAGCAAACTTAGAAGTTGTGCACCCCAGGGTGGTTCTTGACATTTCTGCACAATGAATGTAGTGAGTGCCACCAGGCAGACTGGCTGGGCAGGTTTCGGAAGTTTTGAAAAATGTCTAAAGAATGTGGCAGACTGTAAGGAATTTGGAGAAGTGTGGCATATTTCTTTTATATTGCCTTTTCAGGTAATTTAAAGTCAAACAAGGAGACTGTTGTTGTTGTTCATGGCGAGTTAACTGTTCTTCATTTTCCATTCTGATTCCTGAACCAGTTCATCTAAACTCCATATTTTATAAAGTCTAAAATGCTGGTTCACTACCTTCACCTTCTGTACTGCTATCTTCACAACTGGTTGGCACTGCAGCACAATTGCTTCTAACTTAGACCTCCAGGGAGCTTGGACTTATTTGTGGACCAGTCACTGTCTGTGTGGAGTTTGCATGTTCCTCCAATCTCTATGCAGTATCCATCAGTGTCCTTGTAATTCCCAAAGATATGGAGTTAAAGTCAACTGGTTTATAGTTTGCTCTGGTGTGACTCTGTAAATGGATGGATGGATGGATAGTTGGCTTAATAAAGAGGTTTGAAGATTCTATAAATGATTGGAAAGATATATCTACACAACATCGTAATAAAGGGGTTCAAACAAAGGAGCAGTCTTTCTTGTTCATAGAGAAACATTTTGAAATTAAATCGAATAACTATTGAAATATCCCCATGCTAAAATTCCTTCAGTAATAAAGTATCATTTACTATTATTTATATATTTGGTTGATGCCTTTATCCAAGGCAACTTAAAAGGTCAAGATTCATTTCAAATGTTTACAAAGAATATGTTCTTATAGCAGAGCACATGTAGTTCAAGTCACTTTCTTGTTGTTCTGAAGCTCCTTTGAGCACTGAGAGTTGTAAGAGTAAAACTGAAGAGGGTTTTTTTTGGGAAACATCATCACCACAGCAGAAAAAACACATAACCGTCCAAACTTAAGACAATGTCCGTGTCCTGCAAGAATGAGTTTGTCTTGGCACTGTGTAGAGTATCCAGCCTGCAGGGAATCTCCCTGTCTTATGCTGTCTGTACAGGAGAACAAGCTTGGTCATCAACTTTTCTGTTGCCTTTACTGAGTGCTGCACCACAAAGCATGAAGAATGAGCAACAGTTTCTGTCATTGTCTCCATATCCATGACTTTATGGGGTATTTGTCTGAATAGACTAACACAAAGCTCAAATGCTCAGCTGACTCAAGTGATTTTCATTTACTGCCTGTAGGTTTCTTCTGCTAAGCAGTGGCCTGCAGCACCCTTGTTCTCGCCCATTTCTCCACCCTCCGCCACAGTTTCCTCACATCATTAGCCTCACGTAGACCTTCTTCTGGCCATGCCCTTCAGTCCGGACTGCTTGGCAATAAGCACTACAAGGCAGTCCCAAAGTGTGGTGGGTGTTTGTGTATTCTGTACTGGACCACCTCATTTGTTGAGCATTTTCAATGATTACTGTCATGGGTTCTTTTCAACACAGCTCTGAATTTATTCCTTTTATATCCTTGCTTGTGCTATTTGTGACTTTGTCTCCACCTATAATTTACATTTTTGGAATTGTTTCATAATTGAATTTCTGCCTGATGTTCGATTACTTTTCTTTCTTACAATTCCATTTCACTTTGTCAGCTATGTTCTCATTTTCTTCATTGAGTTGTTTCCACTTTATAAATCTTGGCTGATGAACTCTGATCTTATTTCACTTTATGCTGCTGCAGAATATTTTGCGATATTCTTAACTCATTACCCATTGCCCTGTTAGTAAGCTTTCCTGTCAAAGAGAAGCCAGGCCTAATGGCAGATGAGGAGGAAACATGCAGCCAGACAGTGGAGAAGGTGCAACAGACCAACAAGTAGTGCATGACCATCAGCACCTAGGTGCTGCACAAAAGGCCTGCGTAAAGGCACTGATTGGGAGATTGGTGTACCGAAAATTTGATAAGTTTGGAGTTTAGCTTTGAACAGTCAAGAAGATTAGGCGTTAGAGGTGAATGGCGCCACCAAGGCTGATACAAAGATGGATAACCAGACCATAAGGAGGCTGATCAGCGATTTTACTCCAAAAGAGCTACAAGCTCTTATGGTCAATGCTGCTCGATGTGCAAATTCATTGATAATATCCTAAGCATGCCAGAAATCCAGGACTTAACACTGGATGGCAATGAAGTGAGCTTTAACTCAAGAAAGTGAGTCTTGAAGGCTCATGATGAAGAAATATCATGACAATGTCTTATTATGAGTCTTTTTCATTGGCACATAATAGGCCACAAGTTTCACACTTTTTATGTATTTGTTTTCATTTTGTTTCGTCTACTGGTAATCTCCTGTTGTTTTCTGTAATCCATGATGGTCACAATGTGGGTGACGTGGTCATATAGCACAGATGGCATGTCACATCACATCAGCCATCATTTGTCACAAAAGCAAAACTTGGATTAGACTGTCATCTCTTGTAAATGATTTTGGAATTGTTCCGTCTTCTTTCCATGTGTAATGTCCTACTTGTTAACAATTTTTTCTTCGTTTTTAGACTAAGATTTTGCTCATTGATTTGGAACCTTTAAACGTGTTAATTTTCTGCTTCCCTTTTTAAGATTTTCCTGTGCTGCCATTTTTCATTTTTTTGAATGGCTGAGGCCATGTTTTTAATACCATTTCTATCACATGGTGACATCCTCTTTAATAAAATCCCTGTGTGCGTCCAGGTGTCTGTGTGTGTGTGTCTTCTGGTGAAGTGCGCATGCGCGGGGCACGGTGCGACGCGCGATATTACTGTCAGAGAAAGTTACAGGCGTTTTATGGAAATACAAACCAGTATTGCTGCGAGAGGAAATTAAAGGTACACAATACAGTGACGCATATTACACCCACATACAAGCCAGTATTACTGTCAGAGGAGATTAAAGGCATATTACTGACGCGCACGCCTGTATTACCGCCAGAGAAAATTAAAGGTATATTACGGACGTACAAGCCAGCGGACGTACAAGACGGTATTACTGTCACAGAAAATTAAAGACACACAATACACGGCGGCAGCCCACGAAGAATGGTCAGCTCAACAAGTAAACATCAACAAAAGAAAGGCTGAAAGACAAAGAAAAATACGACCAACAAACAAAATGAGATCAAGGTCCCTTGCCATTTAATATAGACTGTTCCTACTAATGTTTATGCACTACTGTTCTAGTGCCCGTTATTGTAATGGGCTAAATGACTAGTTGTTAATAAAATCAAAGTAAAAGTACTAAATACATGCAAAATAAGATATTGCATGGTCCACAAGCCTGGAATTATTCATCACACGATTACTGCAAACGGTGTGGTGAGTGAAGCAAGTCCCTGCGGGCTCGACTTTTTGGCTGCTCTTATTAGTTTCTTTCTTCTAGTTCTAGTATTAGAGGCTATTGCTTTAACTTTTTCACATGTTGCACCTTGTTTATTTCCCAGTCACAACATATTTGAGGTGAATCAACAGGACATCTGTGCTGTATAAATATTTTTATTTTTTTATGCTTGCCAGTCGTGACACTGTCAAAACTGAAGATAACTGAATAAAAAGCAATTTAAGTATAACTCTTAAAGACCAAACAGACTTTTCTATTTAGAATTCAGACATTAGCCTGAAGTACACAGGACAATGGAATAAGAAATAAAGCAGCAATCTGTGAATTGCCCAGTCAGAAGCCAAGATTGAATAGGCTCAGTCATTTCTGGGTTGTTGTCTGTCCAACGCTGATCGCTTGAAAAAGATAAAACAGTTTTCTAAAGAGAAAAGGTCAAATATTTCCAAACTTGACTTGGGCAGCAAGTTGCTTGTTGAGGTGTTCCTGCAGAATATTAGCTAATTTCCATAATCACGTTAGTTACTGTATGTATAATTATTTTGGATTTTATCTTCTTAACAGTGCAGCTTAAGACAAACTGAAAAATCTTCATTCATATGTGCATGACTTGGAAGTGCAGAGTAAAAAACATTACAAAGGTGTGAAGGGGCTGTATACATTCTATAGGCACCGATACTGACAACCCATCATGCGAGAGCCCCTTAAGTAGGCATGTGCTGTTATACAGTAGAATGGGAGACCGAGGACCATCATTAGCAGGCCCTCCAACATGATGCCATGCTTCTTACCCAGTGGCCTTTTAACAGCATGCACTGAGGTTGTCACCCGTTCACAGCTCCTGATTTCAGATCCTGAGGTGGTTCATTGTGTGCTGGGTGCAGCAACACGCTGTATCAGTGTATGCCAGCCAACCTACTACTGCTACTACTTACTGGTTCTTTAGTGGAAATTACCACAGAGAGTTCCTATTTGTGTAGTAGAGCTCATCACTGTTAATGGTGCCAAGTCATATGATGTGCCCAAATTTCTCCTGCTTCTTGAAAGAGTTGGCCAAAGCAGTGTCCTCCTGAAAATCGGAATTATTTTTTCAGATGTCACAAACACAAATGTGAACTGCAAATGACTCAGCAGGGCCACTGTCTGTAGGCGGCTCTGTCTCCGTTCTGTCTAAAGGGGATGGAATGTAAAACTGATGCATTTTTAGTTCTTTGTGTCACCAGCTGAACACACAATTGGCACTCTCAGCTTGTACAACGGCGCTTTAGCCTTTTATTTGGCCTTATGTGCCTTTATTTGGCTTTTTCTTTTGCTGTATTTAAGAAACCTGAAAAATCCATATGTAGCAAGTCATGTAGAGCTTAAGAAACCAAACATTGTGTGTATTTGAGTTTACTGCATACTAAAATATCGAAGCAGGTAGATACAGGAATTCACAGGGCAAAAAACTGAAATGAATTAAAGTAACATCTATACTATGTTATCAATTCAATGTAATAAAATATATTCAGTACATACATCTCATACAGTATATGCTGTACACATATATTATTTATATATATATGTATATATAATTTATAAATGTGTAATTTTGTTTTAGTATAATTAAATAAATTAGGTAATAAATGGGAAGGATTTAAAGTAGATGGAAAAATGTAGAACATTGCAACCAAACTGTGAGCAAGACGTCAGGAATTCCGCTGAAGGAGCACAACAAGACCGCAGCTCCCTGTTATTTTTTTTTTTTTTTGGCTCTTCTCAAATGTGAGTGCTCCAGGAACACAGGATACGCAGACATGGCACTGCAAGTCAAAAGCTGCTGGAGGCAATGAACTGAGACGATTGACTCAGTGAGGACAACAGGATCACATGTGACGAGGGTCACCTTGTGTGTCCGGCCCAAAATAAAAGACCCTGATAAATTAGTCATCGCTGATCACTGTTCAAATCATGTGCCATCACAAGGCATTTTACTGAGAAGAATGGATTAACATGAAATAACAAACTGACAAACCTATGAGAATAATCAAATTTAAAGTAGACAGTGGCATATGCCACGCATCTCTTTGCCCAGTATTACTTTCGGATTTTCCTCTGCCCTGTGCCATCATAGTGGTAACTTGCATTTTCTGGCCATCCAGGCACTCCTTCAGAAATCTATCAAAGCATCCAAGGTGTTTGCGATTTTTAAATATTTAATTGATGATTGTTCCTTCCAACATATCCTGAGCAAATAATGCTTAAGGAATAGTTACAGTAACTTTACTTTAGTTTAATTTACCTTTAATGTCCATAAGTGTAAATTTGCTTTGATCCAGTCAGCAACATACAAGAACACATTCACAAGACATGCAATAAAATACAAAATTAGTGACATACTGTATTTATAACATAAAAACAGAGTTCTTTAATAGTAACTTATTTCAACAAAACTGAATTTGGCCTATTTAAAAGTTGTATTACTGTTAGTATAAGGCTGTTTGTTTTAAGTTTTGGCAACAAGTATTACCTCCCAGAAGGTAAAATTTGGAAACAATTATTTAAGCAGTGTGTCTGCTTCTTCATAGTCTTATTCACTTTTCTTTTTGCTCTTTTGTTACACAATTCTTGAAATCCTACCTGTGATTGTTCACAAAGAGCAAATCCCATTTGGGTTATTTTCCTAAGTTTATTTCTATCAGTTACAGACAGTCCTTCAACCCAGCCACAGTGGATACACAAAGCAGTGTGTTTCTTCGTGCCGATCCCAAGCCCAGATAAATGAGGAGGGTTAGTTCAGGA
Organism: Erpetoichthys calabaricus; assembly: GCF_900747795.2. Classification (NCBI taxonomy): domain Eukaryota; kingdom Metazoa; phylum Chordata; class Cladistia; order Polypteriformes; family Polypteridae; genus Erpetoichthys; species Erpetoichthys calabaricus. Next base: position 106,423,338 of record NC_041397.2, on the reverse strand, counting down.
AGGGCATCCGGTTTAAACTTTTGCCAAATGAATATGCGGACAACAATTTTGGATGATCTGCTGTGGGAACCCCGAACGGGAGCAGCCGAAAGAAGAAGTTACAGACAGTCCTTCGCACCAAGGAAGGAATGCAAAAGTCAGTACTCTTTCAAATGGTGGCTCTGAGGCTAAGGATCTGTGCTGGTATTCTGAAGGTTGCTGGTTCGAATCCCCGTCACTTTCAAAAGAGATGCTACTTTGCTAGGCCCTTGAGCAAGGCCCTTAAACTGTAATTGCTCCAGGGGCACTGTACAATAGCTGACCCTGAACTCTGACCCCAAGGGGTATGCGAAAACTAACAAATTCCTAATACAAGAAATTGTATAAGGCGAAATAAAGAACAAAAAAAAAAAAAAACATGACATGTATAGTAGTTCTGTAGGATGCTGGTTGAAATGTTTGTTTTCCTCAGCCAGTGCTGTTGCCATTCTTTGTAAATTTATTGTGTGTTTTCATTAAAATTAAGCCATTATCCAATATGGTAACCAGCTACTTAAAGTTACTATCTCTCTCAATTTGTTCTCCCTTGAGGTGAGGACCAGTAGATGTACAAGTTTGGCATCCTTTTGTCTTTTTCACATTTAATTAGTGGTTCTGCTCCTGGCACCAGCTCTGCATCCCCTTGGCCTTTTCCAGTCAATGTGGTGTCATCTGCAAACTTGACAGCTAAGTAATTCCTGTCAGATCCTCTCAAGCTATTAGTATAGAATAAGGATTTTGCATAATGTAATGAAGAACTCATGTTCAGCTGTCTTACATTTGTTGATATGTTAAAAACTAAAAGAAAATGTATGTGCTTGCCATCTTGGTCACTGTTTTCGTGGAGTTTGCATCTTGTCAGGGTCTTTTTTCTCTGGTTCCTATGAAGTCCTGGGTATGACGTTAAACTACATCCTGCTTTACAAGTGGTCCTCCAACTTGCAGGGAAATCTTGGGGGTTGATGGCAGCATTGGCACTCCACCCACTGTAAAAACTTCACACAGTTCTGAAGCAGCAGACAGGACTCCTTTCTGCTCTCCACAGGAGCAGCTCTGATGCAGCCACCCATAGGAAGGCTGCTCACATTATGAAAGGGATGGGGGAAAGCACACAGGAGCCTCATCCCTGGAAGAGTCAAAACCATTGGAGAGTCAATGGAGTCCTGCCTGTCAGGGATCAGAGCTGGAGTGGTGCTGAGGCGTCACCTGCTGCACGGCAGCACTCGGGTCCCAATTTGAGGCATCCCATCTGAGTAGGTGCGTGGAACATCTTGTCTCTCCAGCATAATGATTATCTTCCTATGCTGTTGGAGGAGTTGCGTAAACTCTGCATTTCAGTGGTGGCTCTTTCTGAGGTTGCAGACCTGGGACTTGCCAGATCTCTGTAGGTAGATACACCTTTTGTTGGTCTGGTCGCTCTGATGGCTGTCATACTATTGGAGTAGCTGTTTCTGTGGCAGGCTGGCTTCTTCCAATGGTGTCCAATTTCGCTCCTTTCAACAAGCATATTATGAGACTCAGATTAGGGAACTCCCTGGGTGCCTTGTCTGTTTTCTGAGTGTATGCTCCAACCACAGTTAGTGATGTGTTAATGAGGGAGACATTTTATTTGCAACTTTGCTCGGTGATTGAAGGGTGTCCACGAGGTGACACTCCTCTGGTCAATGTGACCACAGGCACTGAAGGGGCTGGCTATGAGGATTGTGTCGATCCCCATGGGTCTGGCCACAGTGGTGAAAGTGGCTCCATGTTTTTTTGATTTTGCAAAAGGTCAGGGGCTGTGGATTGCTGGAACCTGGTTCCAGCTCCCTGAGCCGCATCGTTGGGCTTGGTACTCCAATACTGGTGGTGTGTCCTGCTTACAGAAGAATTGAAGCATTACGTATATCCAAATCTGTTCCTTGGAGAGTCACTGTCAGGGCAGGTGATGGAATGGTTCTTACAGATGACACTGTAGTTGTGACCCACTGGGCTGGCTACGTTAAGCCGCACTTCAAAGCTGATCCTCTGGCTAAGTCATTGAACATCTCTGAATCCACGTTTCTTGAGTCTGATCCTTCAGTTAGCTGTGAACCACTCATTCTCACTGAGATAGATAGATAGATAGATAGATAGATAGATAGATAGATAGATAGATAGATAGATAGATAGATAGATAGATAGATAGATAGATAGATAGATAGATAGATAGATAGATAGATAGATAGATAGATAGATAGATAGATAGATAGATAGATAGATAGATAGATACTTTATTAATCCCAATGGGAAATTCACATTCTTCAGCAGCAGCATACTGATACAATAAATAATATTAAATTAAAGAATGATAATAATACAGGTGAAAAAAACAGACAATAACTATGTATAATGTTAAATATTAACGTTTACCCCCCCTGGTGGAATTAAAGAGTCGCATAGTTTGGGGGAGGAACGATCTCCTCAATCTGTCTGTGGAGCAGGACAGTGACAGCAGTCTGTCGCTGAAGCTGCTCTTCTGTCTGGAGATGACATTATTTAGTGGATGCAGTGGATTCTCCATAATTGATAGGAGCCTGCTGAGCGCCCTTCGCTCTGCCACAGATGTTAAACTGTCCAGCTCCATGCCAACAATAGAGCCTGCCTTCCTCACCAGTTTGTCCAGGCGTGAGGCGTCTTTCCTCTTAATGCTGCCTCCCCAGCACACCACTGCGTAGAAGAGGGTGCTCGCCACAACTGTTTGATAGAACATCTGCAGCATCTTATTGCAGATGTTGAAGGAAGCCAGCCTTCTAAGGAAGTATAACCGGCTTTGTCCTTTCTTGCACAGCGCATCAGTATTGGCAGTCCAGTCTAATTTATCATCCAGCTGCACTCCCAGATATTTATAGGTCTGCACCATCTGCACACAGTCACCTTTGATGATCACTGGGTCTATGAGGGGTCTGGGCCTCCTAAAATCCACCACCAGCTCCTTGGTTTTGCTGGTGTTCAGGTGTAGGTGGTTTGAGTCGGACCATTTAACAAAGTCATTGATTAGGTCCCTATACTCCTCCTCCAGCCCATTCCTGATACAGCCCACGATAGCAGTGTCATCAGCGAACTTTTGCACATGGCAGGACTCCGAGTTGTATTGGAAGTCCGATGTATATAGGCTGAACAGGACCGGAGAAAGTACAGTCCCTTGTGGCGCTCCTGTGTTGCTGACCACAATGTCAGACGTGCAGTTCCCAAGACGCACATACTGAGGTCTGTCTTTAAGATAGTCCACGATCCATGCCACTAGGTATGAATCTAATCCCATCTCTGTCAGCTTGTCCCTAAGGAGCAGAGGTTGGATTGTGTTGAAGGCGCTAGAGAAGTCTAGAAAAATAATTCTTACAGCACCACTGCCTCTGTCCAAGTGAGAGAGGGATCGGTGTAGCATATAGATGATGGCATCTTCCGCTCCCACCTTCTCCTGATATGCAAACTGCAGAGGGTCAAGGGCGTGTTGAACCTGTGGCCTAAGGTGGTGAAGCAGCAGCCTCTCCATGGTCTTCATCACATGTGATGTCAGAGCAACAGGCCGAAAGTCATTCAGCTCACTAGGACGTGATACCTTTGGGACTGGGGTGATACAAGATGTTTTCCAAAGCCTCGGGACTCTCCCCTGTTCCAGGCTCAGGTTGAAGATGCGCTGTAGAGGACCCCCCAGCTCCGATGCACAGACCTTCAGCAGTCGTGGCGATACTCCATCTGGACCCGCTGCTTTGCTGGCACGAAGTCTCCTCAGCTCTCTGCTCACTTGCGCTGTTGTTATTATGGGTGGGGATGTTTTTCCTATGCTGGTATCAGCAGAAGGATGTGTGGAGGGTGCAGTACTCCGAGGTGAGAGTGAGAGTGGGTTAGGGTGGTCAAACCTGTTAAAAAAGTTGTTCATTTGGTTTGCTCTCTTCACGTCTCTCTCAATGGTGGTACCCTGCTTCGAGCTGCAGCCAGTGATGATCTTCATCCCATCCCACACTTCCTTCATGCTGTTATTCTGCAACTTCTGCTCCAGCTTTCTCCTGTACTGCTCCTTCGCCGCCCTGAGTTGGACTCGGAGTTCCTTCTGCACGCGCTTGAGCTCATGCTGATCACCATCTTTAAAAGCCCTTTTCTTCTGATTCAAAAGGCCCTTGATGTCACTTGTAATCCATGGCTTGTTGTTAGCATAGCAGCGTACAGTTCTTACTGGAACTACAATGTCCATACAGAAGTTGATGTAGTCAGTAGTGCAGTCAACAACTTCCTCAATGTTCTCATTATGAGATCCCTGCAGGATATCCCAGTCTGTAGTTCCAAAAAGTTCTCTCAGAGTATTCTCAGCCTCCGGGGTCCACTTCCTGAATGATCGTGTGGTTACAGGTAGGACTCTAACTTTTGGTTTATAGTGAGGCTGAAGCTGAACCAGGTTATGATCTCCTTTCCCAAGCGCAGGCAGCGGGGTGGCGCTGTATGCGTCTTTAACGTTTGCATACAGTAGGTCAATAGTCCTATTTCCCCGGGTGTTACAGTCCACATACTGGGAGAATGCAGGTAATGTTTTGTCCAGCGTCACATGGTTAAAGTCTCCAGCGATTAGCACAAGCGCCTCAGGGTGCTGCGTTTGTAACTTAGCAACAGCGGAATGGATGATGTCACTCGCTGACTCCACGTCTGCCCGAGGAGGAATGTATACAATAACAACAATGACATGTCCAAACTCTCTGGGCAAGTAATAGGGACGCAAACTTACGGCCAACAGTTCGATATCCCTGCAGCAAGTGGAGATTTTGACATTAACATGTCCAGAGTGACACCACCGTGTATTAACATAGAGAGCGAGTCCTCCTCCTTTGTGCTTCCCACAGGTACTTGCGTCTCTGTCTGCTCTAACTGTGCTAAACCCGGGTAGCTCCACGTTGGCATCTGGGATGGTGTTATTTAGCCATGTTTCGCAGAAACACAACAAACTGCATTCTCTGTAGGTCCTTACATTTTTCACCAGCGCAGCCAGTTCGTCGATCTTATTTGAGATTGAGTTTACATTCCCCAGAATCACAGAAGGCACCGAAGGCTTGAAACGCCACTTTCTCGCAAGCCGCTTCTTTTTTAGCTTAGTGCCGGCTCTGCTGCCACGATACCGCCTTCTTACCTCATCGGGTAAATATGGAACCACACCGGCACTGGCATTTGTTCTCAGCGCCCGAAGTTGAGTACTTGAATAGGCGAGTCTCGGCGTGTTAAAATCCATGCCCACGTTGTAAAAGTAAGTGTGTCCAGGGAAGGAATCCACATAAAATAAAGTGGTAGGAGTGATCAATAAATAAAAATAGAAAAATAAAAGTAGAAAAGTACACATACATATACAGTCATACACGGAGCTGCTGAAAAGGCTGCCACTCACGGCGGCGCCGGATTACAGCTTGCACAGATTGCACAGGTGATGAACCAGCTGAGGGTAGAGAAGGCTGCAGGGATCTGTGGTATCTGGGGTGAACTTCTCCAGGCTGGTGGTAAGGCTGTCCTCCTGCCATTGCAGGCAATCTTTGCTTCCATTTGGGAGAGGAGCATCATCCCAGCTGACTGGAAAACTGGACTTGTCGTCCCTATCTGGAAAGGAAAGGGTGATTGCGTGGATTGCAGCAACTACAGGGGGATAACACTGCTCTTGGTGCCGGGTAAGGTCCTTGCTAGGGTCGTCCTCAATAGGATCCGTGATCACTTGCTGACCTATCAGCGACCAGAACAATCTGGTTTTACACCTAAGAAGTCTACCATCAGCTGCATCCTGGTACTGAGAGTTCTCTTGGAATGCAAATGTGAATATCGGCAGAGTTTCTTTGCAGCCTTTGTCGATTTTCATAAAGTATTCAACATGGTTGACTGAGCTGCCCTTTGGGACATTCTGAGTTGTTGGATATCATGGCTAGCCTGTACATTAGTACTGTGAGTGCTGTGCAGAATGAAGGCAGAACCTCTGTGTTTTTCCCAGTTGATTCAGGGGTTCATCAGGAGTGTGTTCTTGCTCCTACTTTGTTCAGTGTTTACATGGACTGGATGTTGGACAAGGTCGTGGGGTCCAACAGCTGTGGGGCATCTGTTGGTGAAGAAAGATTCACTGATCTTGACTTGGCCAATGATGCTGTGATCTTTATGGAGTCAATGGAGGCTCTGATCGGGGCTCTCGAGAGACTGAGCGAGGAGACTGAGCGAGGTACCTGAGTGTCTCTGGTGACTCTTTCTTCAAAGTCAGTAGATGGATTGGGAGAGCATGGGGGGTCATGGGGTTGCTGGATAGGGATGCGAAAGGGCGAAGGACTATAGTTTTTGCTATATGGCTGTGAAACATGGACGCTATCCAGTGACCTGAGATGAAGAATGGACTCCTTTAGTACTGTGTCTCTTTGGAGAATCCTTAGGTACCACTGGTTTGACTTTATATTGATTGAGTGGTTGCTCACAGAGTCCCACAGATAGAGAGTAATTTCTGAGGGGTGGGACTGGACTGTGTGTCTGCCTCGGGGGGTTGCCAGCCAGGATCCAGAGCTGTTTCCTCATGTGGTGGATGTGACAACAAGCTCCCCAACCTGACCTGACCTGCTTTGGTGTTCCCTTCACAACCCAAAGACTTGGATAATATGATTGAAGAGTGTGCATTGGAATGGCATTCCCATTCAAACTTGGGTTGTGCCTTCTGCTGTGGGGTGATGTGAATAATGTGATTGCCAGCTTTAATTATTTCAGTGTGTTTGTGTGTGTGTGGCATTCCATTCACGCTGGGGTCCTGCCTTGTGCCCAAAGATTTCAGCAAAGGCTCAGTCCTCCAGTGACAGAGAACTGATCAAAGCCAGCTCAGTATATGGAAAGGAATGTGTAAAGACAGCCTCATTCTGCATGAGACTGGGTTTGAATTCCAGCTGGACCACTGTCTGTGCAGTGTCTGCACATTCTCCAATTTTCGTGCCACATCTCCACAATGTGCCAGTCATATTTATTAATGCTTCTAAATGGGAGTGCCATTTAATGGACTGGCAAACAATCTCAGGCCTGATTGGTTTGGATTACATTAGTTTTATAATGGATGGATGGATGGATGGATGGATGGATGGACTGCCAAAGTGATCACAGCAAACTGAAAATTGCACTTGGCTGTAATCTCCGTCTCCACTTCTTAAACTGCCTTGTCTGGCAATGCAGAATCTCTACAGACAATACAGTCTCCCACTGTATCACTGTGGTCCTGAAGTGGCAGAGATCATTACTACTTTGCATCTGGACCCACAAACGGACACTGCACTGTCCTCACTCCTCTCCAGGCAGGAACTGATTACAGAGTAGTTGTTAGTGTCATGTCATGGTGATTGGACTTTCATCTCATGCATGGACATTTGTTTCATGGCCTATCACTTTTTTTCCATTTAGTTTCACCTGTCCTTGAAAACCTGGAAAAATTAGTGAATCCCTCAGTTCATTAATGTGATGACTAGGGCTCAGTTAAGAATAGCAGGCACCATGAACGCAGCTGTTCTCTCGCAATATCAGCACCTCCTCATAAAGCTGTGTCTGATGCCCTTTCTATCATTCCTCTCCTGTCGTTCTCTTCTGGGGCTTTGCTTGTTCTTCCTCCCACACACCTCACTCGCCCCATACCTTCCCATACAGTGCCTTTTGAAGGCTCAGCAGCCTGAATGTTGGCTTTCTTTTCATCTTTCACGGGCATACAGTGCAGCCTAACAGCCTCGGCCTTCTTTTGCATTGTGATTTGCCAGTTGCTGATGTAGCCCATTGCTAACTAATATGGAGCGTCTACCACTCATATACACTGTCCAGAATACTTGCTGTGTCATCTCAGGACAGCTCTACTGTGTGACCAGTCCTGGTGAGATTAGAGGGGACTCTAATTCTTATGCTGCTGAATTTGCTTAAACTTTGTTGTGTAAAGTTACATTGTCTGCCTCTTGATTTCCATTCAAAACCTTTCTGTTTACTATGTAGTCTTCTAGCAGAAATGGGATTATGTAAACTAAGCCATAAACCAAACGACTGAGAATATCCTTCTGAAAAGCAAGACAGAATAGGCATCCGGCAGCACCTGCACCTCAGTGCCATGAAAAGAATGCCAGTGCCAAGCCTGAGGCCTCTCATTGAGAGCTGACGCTAATTGCTGTTTGTTGGCAGTAGTTTGCCAGTCAGATTCCAGCTCTTCTAATCTCCTGACCACCTGTGAGCGGCTGGCTGACTGAACGTCTGAAATTTCTCATACATTTCTGGAATGTCTGACCTACCAGTAGCACTTCTAACCTTCTGAGTGAACGTTTTTGGCTTCCTAATTACTCCTGGGTCAACCTTGTGGGCAGCGCTCTTGGCAGTGCCTGAATGCGACTAAAGAAATGAGGATTGTTTTGTTCTTAATGGTGTCTTTGTAAGCTGACAGCCAGGCAAGAAGAACAAGGAGTAGCTAAACCCCAGAGCAGACATGGCTTTAATGCAGGTTGAGTGTAAGTGGCAGTGTAGAAAAGATTCAGTTAACCTGTATTTTTTGAGTTGTGTAAATTATACTGTATAATCAGGATTTATTTGCCATTGACAAACAGAAAAGTATTATAAGATAGAAAACAGAAAATTCTCTAGGGCCCCTGGCAGCTTGTTGTCAGTTTCCACAGAGTGCATCACAAATTACTTCACTGAGCTAACAAGGACAAACATCACTAAAGGAAATGCGTAACCGCACAGCAAACAGGTGCCAAGAGAAAAGTCAAAGAGCTCACTGTAGTGTACACCAGCCACCATCATATTAATAAACCCAACACAGCAAAATCAGCAGAGTTAAATTCACAATTATAGTGTCAAAGCAACTCTTAAACGTGCCATAGAGGACAAATGGGTTGGATGAGAGAACGACTTCTTGCCCAGCCAGAGGAGTATAAATGATGGACCAGCAGAAGCCAGAAGCCAGGAGATGTTTCAACCTCCGTACAACAGGTGGCAGTAGTTCTCTCAAGGTGTCATAGTTTGGACACTCTGCAGGGGTGCATGGGGGTTACAGTCTGGATATGTGATCCTGTCGAAGTCCCTGGGTGCCATTAGAGGGTACTATAAGGGGACAACCTCCCTGGTTCCTATGAGACGCACTATGGTACCAGAAGCATTCTCGGGTGCGGCTTAAAGGGTCCCCTCCACCTAACCGGAGGGAGTCGGAGTCAAAAGGCAGCAAGCGACACTGAACAGGAGGGTGGAAGGTGAGAAAAGAGGTTTAACTTGTCTTAGGATTCTGGTCTTATTGGCTGTAAGATACAGTGGGTAATAAACATTCCTTTATTTGAACACAGGACTGTGTTGAACATTTCTATGCCTGGGGTTTGTGACTCAATGGTACCCCCTACTCATTACAATGTCGAACGTGCAAAGCCACATATACGGTTAATGTGTTCATGTTGGTGATTTTGCTCTGTGGTCCCCATGTTGAGCTACAGTAATGGATACCAACAGATGGACTCTTACTCTGCCTGAATTCTCCCATTTCCAATCCTTCCGTCAAGCCACGTATTTTATTTGAATAGAAAATAAACTCACTGAACATGGCTCCGATTAGACTAATTGTTCCCTTCAGCCAAACTGTTCAGATTATTCCTTTGATCTAATTGGTTAGGGAGGAAAACAGATGGTGACATTAGTGAAACGCTCGAAAGGTGTTTCACCTTATCTTTGAAAGTGACCACTGAAAGGTGAATTGTTAGTCACTGAAGGATTAGGCAAGTGAAATGTCAAGGAAAGGTTCAACACATGGAAGGCAAACATGCTGTCCACGATTTACTAACACATTCCATCTGTGGTCAATTCAATCGATGATTAGGAAAGGCACATATCAAGGTCTCACAATTGACAATGATTACCAGAACCAAAACCAAGCCATGTAGTTGAAGAAACTGCCTGCAATACTTAAAGACTAGATAGTATCAATGTACAGGTCTGTTGAAGGCTACGAAAAAAAAGTTATGGCCTCCATAATTCTTAAATGGAAGATTTTTGGAACAACCATGACTCTTCCTTGAGCTGGGTACTGGGACAAAGGTATAGAGGTCAGAGCTGTGCACTTCCTGGCCTTTCAAAGTTTATGGATACAACAATGAAAAGACTAGCATTCTCATTAGTGTTTAATCTGATTTTTCACAATGATTTCTTTTGTTAATTGACTTTGATGTTTGCCTTATATTTTGCAACTGGTTACATGAAATTATTTTGGTTTTTGTGAGCTCTGCTTTCTTCTTTGGTTTACAATTTTGATTTCACATCCTAGAGTATTGTCTGCCTGGGATAGACACTTGTCTGTTAATAAAACCCAGATCAGTCTCCTGATCCAATTTTTATTGAAATATTACTGCTGCCCTGTGGAGTCAGTGCCCCCAAGGACTGAGTTGCCAGATGTAAACCCCAGCACTGAGGGAGGGCCTAGGGCTTTTGTTTGTCAGAAGTAAAAAGTACACTTTATAGTAAATGTGTACAGTATATGGAGAAGGTGTCAGGATGATAACTGGCTGGCAAGAGCAAGGGGGCTACTAGAATGGCACGTGATAAGCACAAGACCCACAGCAGAAGGCCATCAGGACAGAGAAACTGGCAGTAGTGGGAGAGGGCCTAGAGAGAGACCACTGAGGCCACTGTACCCTGTTATGTGTACAGCTTGTCCAAGAAGGGCAGGAAGCACAGGCACCATCATCAATATATGAGGGAGATGATTCTTAAGCAGAAATGTGTGGTGATAGAAGGCTTGCCACCTAGTAGTCAGCACAAACAGTGAGATAAGGGAGGAATTGGCAGAAGTCACCTCCTGATCACTAGTGGGCACACTGCCCCTTATGTTCTGGAATCCTAGGTCAATATAATGGAGCAGACAGCTCAGTGGAGACCCAGCCTTTGAAGAACAAAGACAGCTCAGGGGTGCAGGAAGTTTTTTCCTGTGATTCTGGGGGCAAACTTGACCCCAGATTGGGGTTTAAAGTCACGTCATGACCAAGGCTAGGTGAGTCTGCCATCTGTAGGAGAGTTGGTAGGGTGGGCTCAGCTGGTAGCAAGCGTGCATTTTCAATTGTATCAACTCTGAAACACTTGCAAAATCGATAACCCCCATGTACAGTGATGCTGAATAACAACACAGCCTGAACATGTCAATCAGAAGATTGAATTCATCCAGGTCTTTGCTGTGGAATGGGGTCAACCATTGAGACAGAATGAAATGAACTTTACAATCACCTCTGCTGTGAAATGAATTATACTTTTGAAACAAGAATTCCAAAAACATCAAAAGAATTGTAATAACACTAGTGAATTCACTGTTTACTGATCTTTCAGGAAAGAACAAATAAAAGATTTCATTTTTTTTCTTATTAAAGAAGTCACCTTTTTTCTTTCTAATGACATAACATATCATTTTCAAATTCACTAAATTAAAATCAAAGCAGCAGGGGACCTCTACCTCTCCGAGCAGCATCAGTGAAGAAAGTGACCTGGACATGGTGCATAGTCACACATCAGACTTTGTTGGAATCAACATGTTCATTTGAGACATAGGAGGAAATGCAGAAGAAATTCTGATAGACATGGAGAGAATACCAAAACAAAGTCTGTGTGCAGGATTTGAACCAGGGACACTGTGTCTGTGAGCCACAAATTCTCTGCACTGTCTTGCCCCTCATGTCTTCTCTCTCTGACACCAATCTGCTGGCAGGCAGTGCCGTATACAAGACAGGGTCTAAGATCAAGTGTCACCATATCATTAAAAATGGGAAGGAAAGTCCATCATCTTCATTGTCTTATCTATTTAGAAAGAATATGCTACACATCAGGAAAAATAAAATGAGACATAACAGACAAAGCAGACCAAGAATTTCGGAGGCTCTGTAAATGCTGGAGTCTGTGCTCTGAATGGTCTTTGAAAGGTAAATATGATGACAAGAACACAGCAATACACTGTCAGCCACTAAAACTGGATATACAAGTAGCAAACATCAAAACATCTAATGGATCACAGTTGTGGGACACTAATGAACACTTTCCTCAAAAACAAAAACATAAAAAACGTCGCTAGTTTGTCACATGCTGTAAAATAACTTGCAATAGTGCAAGTAGTGCGCATTGGCCTTACAAAGTGTTTCTCACTCCTGTTATGCAGTGTCCTTTGTATTGCACACTAAAGCATTATCCAGGCAGTGTACAGATGTGATCAAGAAAGCTAAGAGGAATTTAGTTTATATAGCATGAGGTGTGAAGTACAAGTCAAGAGGTGATATGCTTAAGTCATATGACACACTGGTGAGGCCTCATCTGGAGTACTGTGTTCAGTTTTGGTCTCCAACTTATAAAAATGACACAGCAGCACCACGGAAAGTCCAGAGAAGAGCAATCAGGACTGAGAGCTTTGAGCTGTGAGGAGAGACTGAAGAAGTTGACAGCTTCTCGGTTTTTAACAAATGGAGATAAAGAGGTGACGTGATCAAAGTGTCTAAAATCATGAAAGGAATCAGTACAGTGGAAGCCAGATGTTACTTTAAAATATATTCTACAACAAGAACACAGGGGCAGAGCTGGAAATATGTTAAGGACGGATTTCGCACACCTACTAGAAAGTTTTTCTTCACACAAAGAACCCACAATAGACACATGAGATAAATTACCATGTATTGTGGTGGAGAGCAGGACTTTAGGGACCTTCAGATTTCAGATTTCCATTCCACTTAAAAAAATTAAAAAACTTGCATTATTACTACTCCTGAAATGAATATATCACACTAATTATTGTGCGGTGGCAGCACAACACATTATTCATGCAACTTAGCCATCTACTCACGATCTTAAAACGAGCCTTAAAAGAGACTCTCCCACCACCCTATCAGAAGACACGGCACACACTGTGAAATAATTCAAACAAAATACTACTCTTTACAAGGGATTTCTTTAATTGATAGAAGAAAGTGTAAAGCAGCTTTACATATAACTGGGAAACAGAAATATTGATCCAGCTGTGCCCAGGGCCGGAACATGAAACAATGGAATGGGTCAGTCCCACGACATCGCTTCAGGGCATGATTAATGTGTGCCCCAAGATGGGTACTCTCTCAGCGCAATGATTTATATTTTATTCGTTCTGTCTGCATCTTTTGTTGTCTGAGGATCAGTGGCGCAGTGGTTAGCACTGCTGCCTGACAGCTCAGATCACATATTTGGTCACAATAATCAGTCAAGATTTGTGGATAGACCTTTCCTTAGTCCCCAGGGACACTTAACAGACCATTGCACCATTGTAATCCTCTCACAATTGGTTCTGTTCCTTCTACCCTATTGAGTTTAATGCATTTCATGGAGTTCGGTGAAGTTCACAAACATTTCCATGAGTTCACCAAACTTGAGGCGAAGCAAATTCAAAGGACTTTGCTCATATCAGGGCTTTGCTTAGCCTTAGTAAGAAGAAAGAAAGACGGCATAAATGCACAGTACAAAATAACACTCCATCAAGACTCTATCTTACTTTAAAGTAGAAAGCAGGGGGCTGAAGTTCAGGGTGGAGACGATCATTTTGATCAAATAAACTTTAGAGGCAAGCAGTCCAATAGTCAACATGTTATATCTCAGACTTCACCTTACTTCTCTATTTTTCACATAGATTGAGAGGAACCAAACTTGTACAAGCAATAACTGTGTAGAGTAGGGATATGAATAGCACCCTCTACAAGCATGCAGTGGAACTGCAAATTGGTCAAATTATACCTTTTATGTATGTGGTCATCCTGCATCCAATTCCAATTGTTTTGTTTTGAATTTATTCTGTGGACACATGTATAAAAAGGAGCAAAATTAAAGAAAACTTTGAAAACAAATTGTGTAAAGGATGTTGCATAAGAAGACTATTTAAAACACTGACAACTGGCTGATCTGATGTCAAAATGCCTAAATGCAGGAGTCATTTTTATCAAAATAAGGTGTTATTGTGACATAGCAAGTAGATCAATTCATCAAAAAATGTATATTTTCTCCAGCAACTGGAAAACCATAATCTCCAGCTATTAGGTCAGTGATATTTTACTGGTGAGAAGAACTTGAGCTTCAGTGTCTTGAGGTGAATCAGGGTCTCGTCCTGTTTTGGATGGGTTAGACAACAACTCCCCATGACCCTAAACAAAGTAAGATTGTTTAGAAATGAATGCATAATTCAAACATGTACAAGGAATATCTTAAAGAAATAATGGAATCTCCATGTCCCTCCCTTCAGGCAGCCATTCATTTTCTAAACTGCTTGTTCTATTGAAGATCAAAAGGTCAAAAAGCTGAGCCTGGCAGACCAGACTTCAATTTCACTTTTAGCAGCCCCTGAATTCTCCTCTTCCTGGGAGGTCCCCATGCATTTTAGGTTTGGTGCAATATGATGCCTGGCCTGCAGCAGAACATGCCCTATATTCTATATGTAGGTCGTCTGAGGGACAGATGCCCACACCACTGTATTTGAATTTGGTCTGGTGTAGCAGCAGCCTGTTGTATTGAAGGCTCTTTTTGTCACCAAGAGTAAAGTCATCAGAACCCTCAAGTGTGTGGTCGTTAGTAAGGATGAAGTCATCTTTTGAAGAACGTACTCTTGAACTCATAACCCTGTCACAAGATCCTCCTGCACTCACTCAGGAGCAAGACCCTAATTTCCCAATTTAATTTCTCAACTAGGGGCAGCTACCCCTGTTGACCCAATTAGATCAGACAGAAGGCAGCTAGAAGAAAAGCTTGTTCTGAATGCTCATGCCAAGAGCATGATAATCCAGGATTTACGTAAGCTATGTGGGAACTTCTCACAAAAACAAATCACAAAATTGTTAAAGATGTTGTCAGGAATTTAGATTTTGATACATTAAGACTGGACTTCTCTACTTACAAGATGTGCCATTTTTGGGTTTTTTTATGTTTAATATTTTAGCCTTATTTTTTGAGGAGGCTTTACTTGTTGGAGCACCACCATTTTGTGCATTAACTTATAGCAGGCGCTATATTTTAGTAATGAACCTCTTGTAAGTCGTATGAAAGATGACCTGAAGTCATCGCCCTGCTCCCATAAAAGATGGTGGTAGACATAGCCTGGTGTCCTAGGTTGTAGATTTCTTCTGTAAAAAAAAAGTGTACTTTCCTCTTTATTTTGAAATTTTCTGACCTTTGGTTCTGTACTTTAAATTTGTTATCAGACCACAAGTTTCATGTCTACATAAATGTCTTCTGGACATCATAGCTGCCTGTGTGACTTTAAGTTTACTACAATTCTAAAAAGCAATAAATAAGTAATACAGAATAATTATGATGAAAGAATAGACGGAAAGGAGTTGTGTGTAGCCCTACATTTTGGACCCTACACCCCTCACCCCCTGAATTTTCTATTCATAAAGGTTGTGGCTTTGTGAAGAAATCGCAGAGTGGATGAGACTTCCCAAGTGTTCACTTTAGTCCGTTCAGTTATCTGCACGTGCCTGTCAATGTGGGCGCACCCAGAATGCCAGCCATGGTCACACTATTGCAGTATGGCTGGCACTATTTCCTCACAGCTCATGCCCCTAGACCCCTTTGCTTGTGACACTTGGACATTATTCAGGTGTCCATTTTTAATTTCTGGATTTTCCAAAATCCCTTTTATATTGGTCAATGATTCAAAGTTGTCCTGGTTTGAGAGAGTTTGTACGTGAGTGTGTGTGGTTCATTATCCCATCCAGGACAGCATTCTCCTTATGCCCAGGATAAGCTCCACATCTGTCTTTATTGAATGGGATTATGAAAATG
Organism: Erpetoichthys calabaricus; assembly: GCF_900747795.2. Taxonomy (NCBI): domain Eukaryota; kingdom Metazoa; phylum Chordata; class Cladistia; order Polypteriformes; family Polypteridae; genus Erpetoichthys; species Erpetoichthys calabaricus. The sequence goes on along the minus strand of NC_041397.2, from coordinate 106,407,534 downwards.
GATAAGTGGATGAATGACACCACCTTATCATAGCAAGCAAAATCCCAAAGGGTCAACATAAGCAGTACAACCAAGGTGCTGAGCTGCAAGCTCTCATGTCTTCGTTGTGGTGCCCCATTGCCTGATCAATCTCAAGTATTATGGCTGCAGCGGACCAAAGGTAAGAATAGCCTGTTTGTCTGAGATGGTCAGTGAAGGTTGACACAGGAGAGAACTCCCGGAGGAAAAGTACTCCTACATATCAAAAAGTTTTTATTGGTGATGTGGCATGAATGTCACATATGCTAAACTACATGTTTGGCTCTGTAGAAAACCCAACCAATCAGGCCGTTCAGATTCAAGACTCAGACACATCTTCTAGTCCTACTCATGTCTTCCTTGTGTTGTCACATGGTGCTACACCCAAGAGTCCATCACTGTTTTATTACTCAGCACTTCTAATCTAGTTTAATGAAATTGCAAAAAAAGCTCAATTTTGGTCTCATCAAGCCATAGAACTTTCCTCCAGCTGACTTCAGCATCTCTTATGTGCCTTCTGTTGAGATGTCAGCTGTGTTTTTTGTAACAGTGGCTTTCTCTTTGCCACACTCCCATGAAGTCATGACTGGTCAAGCACCCTGGCAATGGTTGTTGTCTGCACAGTCTCTCCAAGTCTCTGCCACTGTAGTTTGTGAATCCTTCAGAGTTTCTTGGTGATCTTCCTCACTAGTCTTCTTCTCGCACAATCATTCAGATTTACAGCTGTGCTGTACTTTCTGAATGGCTGATTTAATTGGACTCCATTGGATATTCTCTTGTACTTTTCATTGAGTTGCTTGGAGTCTTCTTTGGTCTTCGTTGTGTCAGCTTTGCCATCATACTGACTCACCACAAGATGGCCCTTGCAGATGCAGGAGCATTTATACTACAATCAAGTGAAACAAACCCCAGGCAGGTGACCTCCATTGAACTAATTATGGGACTTGTAAAGCCAACTGGCTGCTCCATTAAGGATTTAGGTGTGTCATACTAAAGGGGGGTGAATACTTACAGTAAGTGATCGATTATTTTGTGTTTGATATTTGTAATTAGTTTAGACCGCGTTGCAGAGATCTGTTCTCACTTTGACATGAAAGAGTCTTTTCTGATGATCAGTGCAGAAAAAGCCAAATGAAATCCCCCGTCATTCAAGAAAATGTGAAAACACCCAAAAGGTGAATGATGTTCATGGGCACTGCAGTTAAAGCTTCAACCATGCAGATTGCTTCCCTTGCCTAATTTCCTCTTCTTCTATTGTAAAATGTGATTTATTTTTTTACTAATTGGAAGCTGTGCCTCTTGTCTCACAATCAGATGCCATGTGCAGCACATTGATCTTCTCTTCCATCTGTGTAGGTTTTACTCCCACATCCCCAAAGACGTGGCTGTCAGGTTCATTATTGATTCTGTGTGGGTGGGCACATGCAGGAGTCGAGCAGTGCCCCCTTTTGGGCCATTTTCCAAATTAAGCAGGTTTCAGAATGTTATGTTCTGCTAAAATGGGGTGTGTGGACTCCATAAGCTTTTCAGGCTCCTTGTGAGGTGGGTAGCTTGACCATTGGAGATTTTGACAATAAAGGGAAACTGGGCATTCAAGTAAATACCCTGAGAAAAGCAATTCATGCTGGTGAGACAACCTAGAGAGTACAAAACGTGGATGCCAATGGGAAAACTGGAGCAGATGACAAACACACACCCAGGATAGAAACAGTGAAGTGCGGGGCCTTAGTGAATCGTTGTTGTTCCATCTTGTTTTCTTCATTATGACACACCAATCTTGAAAATAAAAATCAGTTTGAAGTAATGCGTTAGTGTCAGACATAAAGCTGAAAAGCTCAAGATCTGTGCACTCAGTCCTGTCATTTTCATTCACCCAACCCATTCTGGTTCTGCTCTGTTTGACTCACGACAGGAAGCGCCATTGAATAAGGCCTATCCTTCATATTGAATCATAATTGGGTGCCTGCCTTTTCTTATTTGGACTTGCTTTATCATATAATAGCCACTTAAAAGTGAGAATGAGAACTGTGATAATTATGAATTTATAGATTTATTAGCATAGTTGAAAGAGGAAAGGATCCCTGAGATGTGAAGACTGACAAGGACAGAACTCTACAGGCAGCCTATCAGTGAGGGGGTCAGGCCATAAAACTGAGACCGCTTCACAGAAAAAGAAAGTGTCTGGGAGCCACCCTGCCACAGAAAGACATCTATTTCCATTTTCCATAGACTCATCCTACGATGTGATGACGGCTTCACTTGCCTACCCACTTTCTTTCTGGCTCTCCCTCGTCTCCCCGGCAGTGACAAAGGACTCTTTCTTGTGCCGTCTCTGTGTACACAGCCTTTGTTTCAAGTTCTTCAGTCTTTTGAAAGGCATCAGAGCTGTCAGACGTTGCAAATGGCTACATTTGCATTCATTCACTGGATGTCAGGGGAGATATGGTGATGGTAGTGGCAGCGGGGGTGGAGTGTGGCCTAATGGCTGGTAGGCCTCAGGTGAAAATCACCTGGGAACACGGCATCTGAGAACTGAAAAATCCCCAGGGCAAATGCTCAGATGAAACAAGACTCCGTAATGTTTTCATAAACATAATAGACGAGCGTTTGGCTTGAATAGACTTTTTGTGGCATGGCCGTAATCCCTCGATTCTGTGAAAAAGTGCCATATGGAAAGCGACTTGGGGGCTTTGTAGAGATCTGTCAGTGCGTCTTGGGAAACTTATTGATTTGGCTTAATTCTAGCCACCTGCAAACACAGGTGCAAGTGGCTCCATTAAGGAATTCTAACTGCTTCAGAGTGAAAAGAAGTTCCGAAAATGGCAAAGGCATTTCTTTCATTGTAGCCTGATGAAAGGGCACATGTAAGGACATTACTGGCTTAATGGCTTATACATGAAAAGTTTGTGCTTTCTGGAGGTTAGCCCTCTTTTTAATCCTTTGCATGCCTTCAGTCAAATCACCTTAGCGTGTTTCTCCCTCCTTCTCAGTTTTTCAGTATTTTGTAGCTGGGTGGCATGGCGATATGGTGGTGTGGTACTGCTGCCTCACACCTCTTGGAACCCATGTGTTTGATTTCTAGCCCAGCCATGATCCAGAAGGAGTCACTCAGCTCTACCTAGGTATTTTTTTTACAGATGCTTAATTTTCTTTCCACTTTACATAAGACATACAAGGATAAATCAAAAAGTAAAGGCAATTAATCACAATGGATAGACGCTGACACAATGCGACATGATTGTGATGACTTATGGGTAGGTCCAATGGACATGGACAGCCTGCACTATTACTGAACATCGTGCCAAAGTTTGATTTCTTTGGACAGAGGGAGTGAAACCTGATGAAATTTCCTGAAGGATGTTGGCTCTGTACACAAACGAAAACAGCATGAGTCAATGAAAAGTTTACAAATGAGTAGAAAAGTTTGAAGTGGAATGAACAAGTGATGAAGCTTGATTTGGTCAATCATCAACATCGCACACAAAAGCCCACATTGACGTGGCGAATGCCTTTATCAGACAAGACCAACGGATTACGCTGTCTACTGCTGCTGCACATTTGGATATCAGATATGGAGCTGCATGTGCCATAGTGCATGATGACCTGGGCTACTGTAAAGTCTGCGCAAGATGGGAACCGAAACAGCTTACTGATCCGAACAAACCAACATCCTTCAGTAAAATTTAGCAGGTTTCACTCCCTCTGCCCAAAGAAATCTCACTATTGCGTGTTGTAACAATGGTGCAATCCTTCTGTGGAGCATCCATGTTCATTTGACCTTGGCTTCAACTGGACAAACAGACAGCAGAGTGGGGTGCTGTGTGTGTTCAAACTACCCATAAGCCACCACAAATGTGCTGTATTGCAGTTGCGATTACCATGTAATTTTCAAATTGCCTTTACTTTGTGATTTACCCCATGTAATGGTAATAAGGGTAATCAAATGTAAAACAGAGTAAGTGAGTGTGGTTGTGTGTTCTATGATAGCCCTGAGGTTGCCAAGGTGAATACCAGCAACCTTGTAATGGCGTAAGCAGAAAATGGACAGCTGGAATATTTGGAAGCTGTTACTGTATCACAAACAGTAGCATTGCATGTACAGTATGCTGTCATCATAAGTGTAGGTCAAAAATCTGAACAGACGGACTATTCGTGCCAAGACAGTGCACATTTTCCTTTCAGGCAATGAGTACACCATTCTTTAGCTCACTGCAAATGCCATTTTAATGAGCTGTCACCATGAAATTTAATATTAAATTTAATATTTAACCTGAATCTTGAAATGTGAATGCTATGTGCATTTCATTACTGAATTTAATAAATATAAGTGCACCTTGTTCACTTTTACAATATTCACACACAGCTATTTCCACCAGTAGCTTGTCAAACAGTATTAAGTACTAAGGTGTGTCTCAGCATTAAGCAATGAGTAAGATCTTTCATCTTCAGAAAATTGAAATACTTATTTCATAATAACATTTAAACAGACTTAGTAACCGAAGCCCGGATAAATGGGGAGGGTTACGTCAGGAAGGGCATCTGGTGTAAAATTTTGCCAAATCAATATGCGGACAACAAAGATGATCAGCTGTGGCAACCCCTAACGGGAGCAGCCAAAAGAAGAAGAAGAAGTAACCTTCACTGCTTTCTGCAGTATTTGCTTGCTTTCCGCTACTAATCTACACAGCAGAGATGACCAAATAAAAAACAAGCAATTATTGCTCTCAAAAAGGACTTTTCCCTCCAAGAATCAGAAAACAGAATGTGCAGTGTGATTTAAATAGTCGGATGTCTTTATCTACAAAGGCTGCATATGATAATTGTAAGGGTTTGTGTTCTTCTTCCTTATATGACAGCAGACCCCCACAATTTTTAGAAGGCCCACCGTTTACACAGTAAACGATCACCGCCACACAATTACTATGCAGATAATCATGAAAGCAAAAACCAAACAGGCTCACGGGGAATATTCTATAAAGGAGATTTTTTATTATGTTTCATGCTGAACATTAAAATTCAAGTACAAAGAAATAAGAAAGAAACATCCATTCACTTCTTAAAAGTTAACAGAAATGCAGCGTTTTTGTGATCATGAAAAAGGTTAAAATCTGTTACTTCAAAACAAAATTCAACTAGCTTGCTCCTTTGTTAAAAAATGGATGTTCTAAACCCTATGTCAGCTTTAAAAAAATCCTTCTGAGAAAGAAGAAAGCAAATACCTGAGGGGGCACTTAAATATTAGACCCTGTTTGCTCTGAAATAAACTTAATGTGAAAGTTTCCAATCAATTTAAATCACGCTTTCAAACACTCCTCTCGGCATCCTCCAATCTTCTATAACACATTCTAGACTCTGTATAGAAACATAATGCCTAAAACTTACTAGTAGACAGAAACCTAGCGTGCTTCACTAGGTATTGTACAGACATGACATCACACATACGCAGTATGCAGACACTTGTGTGTTTGTGTACAGATATGAAGCCCTACATGTTAACCTACATGCTGCCACCAGTCACTACAGAATTAAGATGCTGAATGAAACTGATGAATAATATTCAAAAGTGTTAGGAAGAAGACTTGTGCTTGTAAGATTAGTTAGCGTGGACGCAGCAGCCACAAACGTCAGCATCTACTGCTTCCCAGCCACAGGGCCCCGACAGGTGAAATGCAAGGAGAGCTCAGCAGCTGACATAGCGTCCCAGCCGGCCTGTTTGCAATGCAGGGCTCTATGAGTGAATAAGACAAGAAGATACTGCAGAAGCTAAGCTTTCTTTACCCGAGTCTGAACAGGAACTTAACACGATAAATATTTTATTTTTTCATAAACTTTTTACACATATTCACAAAAATTACAATCAAACAATATTTATGTACTGTACAATAGCATTACAACCCAGATTTTTTTTTCTTTTTAATTCAGGATACAAAAATATAATTTAATGCAAAAAAAGCATCAATTAAATTATAAAGAACTCTAAAAAATTAGAATTACTCTTCTCTGTAAAATTTCAAACTCTATTCATCTCAAGTATTGAGTAAAAATACAACACAGTCTCATTATCCAACATGAAAACTACATCAACTGCAGAATGCATTCGACGGAGAGTTTTAAAATGCCATCCGCCAACGCACACACATCTTCCAGTATTCTCCAAAGAAACAGAAGTGAGCGTAGGCCCATCATTTGGGGTTTTTCTTTTTTGATCCCAGAGGTCAACCTTCCCCATTCCCTAAGTATCCGCTTTAAGACTTTCGGAGCCTCGGATTCAGTGATGTGCTGCACTCTCTTCCCAGTCACATATCTGTAAACAAATGCAACGTTGAAATGTGACCAGAGAACATGAAGGGTCCGACAGCTTTAACAGTATTTTTAGAAGCCTGTCCCATTCCGTTAGCATCCTATTGATAGGCCACAAAATGATTTAAAGCCAAGGGTAGATGTCACCGTCTTTCATTCCCCCTTTTTTAAATTTTTACTTAATATTTCAAAATTGCTTTATTAGCTACGACAAAGTTCTTAGAGAAGTAAGAGCAAATGTATACACATTTTGTTCTAAAATTTTATAAAATATGCACATAACTCTCACTGAGGGTTATCCTGAAACTATGAATGCCAATCTGCATGATCCTTCATTAGTGCAACTCAGAATCCAACAAGAACCACACACACAGGAATGTCATCTTGAAGTCACAAATGTGCTACCATGCGGTCCCACACATTAAAAGCAATCAGCTACCAGAAGCCAACTCCATCCCCATCAGAACTGTGATTTATTTTTACTGTCAACATCACAGCTGCATTTATATGATTTTCCAGATCCCAATTAACAAATTAAAACAACAGCAAGTTCTAAAGTAGCACTAATGACGATTGCTCAGTAATTATCAGGTCTTTACTAAAAGGCCAATACTTACTTGCTAAGGTTCGGTCAAGATCTGCAATAAAGTCTTCCAGTTCTTTTGTGTCCCCAAGCTTTGCTGAAAGCACATTGAAAAGAGCATTTAGTGTTTTTTTTTCCTGACATTAATCATAAACAATTCTGAAAATCTGTCCACCTTTGCACAAATAATGGTTTAAGAATCCAATTGAAGGGAATCAAATATATATTAATTGTTAGATATGCTAGATGACTAACCATACACTGGTGGATCAGGCATTCATATATTCATTACGTAGTGAACCTGAAAAAGGTTTTACTCTGGGACTTCTGGTTTCTCCCAAAGTTCAAAGACCTTCTATCAGTTCAAACTGGTAACTTTACACCACCCTGCCTTGAGTGGATATGAATCTGTGTGTGTTTTTATGACCACACTCCATGCAGGGCATCTATTGCCTCGCACAAGCTGCTGTCAGGGTAGGCTCCAAAACTCCTACCAAGACCTAAATGTATGTGGCAAATTGAAATTAAATAATTCTTTTAATGTTTGAATTAGATTATCACATCAGACCAGAGGGAACAGAATATTCTTTACACTACAGACCCACATTTTCATTCTATTAACAACTAATTTAGTTTAATTAATTTTGTGAGAACTTTAAGACACCTTTTATTACTATAAATCACAAAAATCTGTTTTTATACTACAGCTAGATCAAACCTTTCATTACATACCTCTTGGGGATGTCACTGCTGGTGAAGCCAGGGTTGGAGAGTAGATAGCTGGCGAGTTTAGCTTTTCATCGCTGAAGCTGAAGCTGTTTCTGTAAAGGCACTCTCCACCTGCACATAGCACACAAAGAGACATTGAGCATCTGCAACTTGAAAATCGAGATCATTTTGAAAAAAATAACTTATTTGTAAACTCCAAAATATGTATTGTCTTTAGTGAGGAAATGCAACAAAAACAGACTGTTACAGATGAACAAATGCATCCTAACATCCAAACGTACTGAGAGTGAAAAGTAAATTCTGAACAAAAAAGGAACTGAAATGGAATTAGACACAAAAATGAGTGGTAAACCTACCGTAATTGGAATGGAACATGTAGGAATGCCCTACAAAAGCCGGCCCTCACCAACACCACTAACAGATCAGTCCTCAAACTACAAATGTTGCACAAACGCTTAAAAATAGCAGAAAATGGTGTCTATGCTTGAAAATGTTTGACGAAAGGGTGCAAGATGTCACTGAAAGCCCAACGCAGGTATAAAGGAATGTGTTAGCATTTTACTTTATTTTTAAACTAAATGATCAATATGACTGATTATTAATCTGTATATATTTGTATTGTCATTTCTGTGTGTACTGTAATGGGTTTCAGCAAGATTTGTGATGTTTCTAAAGGTGATGGGCTTTCAGACTACCTGAGAAAACCACATTAGTGGAGAAAATGTAATCTTTACACATTTCCCTTTATGTAAATTAGACACAATTACAAAAAAAATGCTCTCACAGTACCAATAGCATAATGGCATGAATTTTGATTCTTGCACTATGATATAACTGTAAAGAATTTTAATTCTGAAAATGGATGATGTAGCAAGAGGCATTGTCATTTCATAACATCTGAACCCTACTTCGGTTCCTCCCTTAAGATGCCTCCTGCATGATATTGGCAAACTCTTCCTTCTTGTTTCTGTGATTTTTACCAGAGATCTGTCCTGCAGTCTAAGCACATTCTGGACACTACTGTAGTTGGATGTGGCTGAGCATATGCATGTGTGTGACTGCACATTGTGACAGCCTCAACTCTGGGTTAGTGTCTGCGCAGCAGGACAGGCTCCACTTCCCTGAGACACTACTGCAGAAAGCGGGTTCATAAAATAGATGGACACAGAGAATCTTTTCAGTTTACAAAATTACAGTATATAATCAGTTTTTTCTTTGATGCTAATTGACACACAGACATCTTCAACAAATATTTCAAGATACTGACACCTATCTCCTATACTGAAACATTAACATGAATACAAAGAAGCATCATACAAATTCCTCCCTATGTAATCTCCCAAAGGTAGATTTAAACAAATTTAAGGATTGCTGATGAATCTTCAAGCACTATATATGGATGTAAGACTGCTTATGTTAGTTTTAAGATATCTTTAAAACCAAACTATCTATAATAATGTAGCATAGATTACAACAGCCAAAGAATGTCTCTTATGAAAGATTCTGTATATTTAACTAATTTAAATTCATACGTTAAGCACCCCTACACTAATGCACACATTGCATTTACTCCATGAGTTCTCTTAATCCGTACTTCAGTTACTGTATATAATGCTGCAGTGTGCCCCTCATCAACTACTGGCTGCCCTGTTTGCATAATTCTACCCCTAAAATTAAACAAAATTTTAGAATACGTACTACTGTATTCCCAAATGAATGATTTGCTTAACCTGTGAAATGATTAATATGGAATAGACAAGGAAGAATTTCTATTTATATAGTTGATAAACATGTCTCGGACTTTGAAGTTTAAACAGTTAGTTAGTCAGTCATTGTCCAACCCGCTATATCCTAACGCAGGGTCATGGGAGAAGTTTAAACATTCACCTGAAATTGTATGACTATATTTGAATTTATAAAATAAACTAAACAAGGATGGGATTGAACATACTGTAGATAAATCTAGAGATCATATTTTACTAAACCTATTCTGAAACTAAATCTATAAATTGTCCGTTTTCTTCAATGCAGTAGACCAAAATCCAAACTGCATTCAATCTGAAGTTTCAACACTAACAATTTTTGAAGTCACTTAAAACATAAATTGGTGGAGCAGTCTCTTATCTTGTTTGCAAAAGGTTTTGATCCAAATACTATCATTATACCCAGTGAAAGATAACTAATATGTCAAAATAAACATTAAAAGCAAAGTACACGTCTAAACAATGTGAGGAAAAATCAGTGTGGTAGTTTGAAGGTAAGCAGTAACACAGTTGTCAAACTGTTAGTCTAAAAACACTGCTGTTCCACTAAAGCCCAAAGAAGCAAATTAAATTTGTCACTAGAATTCCATTACCTCTAAAATTATCCTGTTCCTGTGGGCTGCAGTATGGCTAAAAAATAAGTAAAGGGTTTTGGTTCAATATGGGAGTATCCTGGTTAGACCAACCAAGTAATGGATGGTTCATGTTGCACTCTGCTATTTAAAGACTGGGGGGGGGGGGGGGGGGGGGGGGGGGGGTTACTGTAGTAACTCCAATTCTTATCTCGGTTCTGGGACTACGTAACAGTTAAACAGAAGATTATTTATACAGGGAATCAAAAGGTCTGGGATGAAGTTTTAAGTGAGAACAACTATTTGGTTGTATTAATATCCAATCAATGTTGTTTCACTGATAAATGAAATCAATCTTCCAACAATTCAAACTTTAGGAAAGACTACACCCCTTTACCAGTCCGACAATGGATACATTAAGGATGACCACGGCAAAACACCAAATCAAGGGAAAAACCTGAATAACCGTCACTCAAAGTTTAAAATTTAAATAAGGACTGGGGTGTATAGCAGCACTGCTCATTTTCAAAGCATGCTTGTATATGAACGGGACGACAAAAACAATGTGTTTCAAGATGAAAGGTTAACATGACACTGAAAGCAGGGAAGGATGTCGCTCCGTCACTTACTGTCCGAGTCGCTGATGCCGCTGTCACTGACGCTGGCGCTGCTCCTTCTCTTCATAGTCTGCAAATGCTCATCGTATCGGAAGCGCCGCTTGTGCACGGGAGATGAGAAGTCTTCAATTACAGCATCAAACTCGCACAGAGCCGCGCTAAAATCGCTGTCGTCCAGGAACAGAGCTGCGAACGAACACAAGAATGCCTTTCTGTTAGCGCGTTTGATTTGACACACTAGCAAGGTGAATCTAACAGAATCCGAACAGCCATACTAGACATCGCACACCTGTCACAAGTCCCCAAAGGGCCACCCAGTCGGCCGTCTACTCCTGACACCAACAGCAGGTCTGGTGCGCGTGTGTCGGTACACGCTCGCTGCCTTTCGCTAAGTTCGCAGAAGATTGCCACAGGTCACCCAATGGCATTCTGAATGGAAAGGTACAAACATGCATACTTACATTTACTCTGGGACTTCGCTTTAGAAGATTTAATTTCTGTTTTCATCTTCCAAGAGTTTCTTAATATCCACAATGCAAAGTAAAAAACAAACCCCAAAAATATTTTCCAGATGCGTAGACGATAATGCACAATGCACTCTCCACCTCGCTTTACTTTAACACTGACTGCGACTCTGCCGTTCAATTCCTTTATAGAGTTTTTGTCCCCAAGAAGTGGGCGGTGAGGCTTCATACAGCACCACGCAACGAGGGCGTGTCTGGGGCGGGGCCATAGAGTAGACGCGTACGTGAGGCACTGGAAAGTAATGTGTGTGAGTCCGACTCAGTCATCGGCGTTACTAAAGAGGGTGACAACTGCAAACTTGTTAACGTGGTTTTCTCTTCCACTCGTAGTGTAAGTGTTTCCATCTTCGTTTGAACACTTTCTCTGTCGAGTAACAGGAGAACACACTACGAAAACAAGGCTTCTTCCGCACGGCATCCACAAGTAAATCCACGCAGGACTAATCTGACGCCGGATTCATTCATATTTTATCATTGTAAGCGACGGCCACCCTCTACGGAGAAGAGTGACAGTGGCTTCCCATGGTACAGGGATGGAGGTTCGACTCCAAGAAGGGTTCGATGTAGGGGTTACATTAGATACAGCTCTTCAGCACAACATTACACTGCAATACTGTTCCAGTCAGCTGTACGACCTAGAAAGACACACATGATAAAAGTGCAGTTTAAAGTTTATTCTTTCAGGTCACACGTACAAAACATAGTGATGGGAAGTGCACAGCAAAAACTGGAGAGTTTAAATTTCAGGGTTAAATATTTCCGAGTTCATTTTCACCCCCAAAGTGTAATTTTAACACATTCCGATATAAATGGTGTTCACAGTTGGAGTTATTAAACAGAGTTGATCACATCAGTGTTAGTCCAACTCTGCAGAAATGTAATTAAGCTCCACCCATGAATTTCACTTCAGTTGGAGACGAAGGACAGAAGTTGGCAGCATTTTCCTCCTCTCAAGCAGTTGTACACGGTAAGTGCAATCAAGTCAAAGTCACCTAAATTCATGCAGTAAACTGTAATATGCACAAACACACATTTGCGGAGAATACACCCCCCCCCCCCCCCAAGTTTTGCGGCGGTTTGGCCTCGTGTCCACATGACAACAGCGTTTTCCGGGCCTCAAAACGTTTTGTAAGTGGGTTCCAGAGTGGAGACTTTTGAAAACACAACTCTGTCGTCGCCGTGTTTACAGGTGAAAACTTTGATTAAACTTATCCATAGACTGGTCAAAATAAAAATGGTTCAAAATAAATAATTTAAAATGATTACTTCTTGGCTGCATTCTTTCTGCACACAGTATCTGTCTTGATTTACAATCCATGCGACTTCGGGGAAAAAAGGACATTTCGTTGCTGAAGAAACAGATAGTAAAATTGGCTTAAACATCTCGGAGATGCAGTAATCAAATTATTTTTGGCAGCTCGGGCACTTCCCTGTCATTCCAGTTCGTTTCACATTCTGCCTTTGTCTGTTTCAGTGATTTTTCCTTCGGTTTTATAACGATTGGTGTTTTAAGTTTTATTTCTGTTTAGTCTGAATAAATCCCACGGTGTTTTTACGTTTCCTTGTGGACGGTGTTTCCTAAAAGGTCGTGAGGACATGAACCTTTTTGAAAAGGCTAGAAGAAAAACATTGTTTTTAAGAGCCTCTTTTGCCACGTGGACTGGGCCTTAGTTGTCCGTGACCATGACTTCACTATATTATTATTATTCACAGTTTTACCTTTAAATGAAAATTTACTTTGTCAATCATTATTACGTTTCAGTACAAACATGCTAGTTCAGGTGAAGCATAACCAACAACAGAAGTATGTGAAGTTGGATGAGGATGAAGGGCAGTTTGACTTTCTGCAGTTCCATGAAAAAGGTAAAATTATACGTTGCTTAGAAAAATGGTTAAAAAAAAAATCATTCTGAATGCACCTTGTAGACTCTGATTTCTTTACATTCCTTTAGCAAACTATTTCATAAATGGGTGTAAATTGCTAAAGTTCTGCAACATGTGCCTCAAGAGTAAAATATACATCAGCTATTTAGGAGGGAATGGGTAGTGATGTCATAAAATATTTATTGATCAGGAAGTTAATATATTTCATTTTAAATGGGATGATTAATATCTACACTTTCAGTTAGCCTTCTGTTTAATGTAGTCTGTAATAACAGCTTTTGGAGACAAGGGGGTGATATAAAATCCATAGGCCTTGTGAAGACACAATCTGACCTGAAAACTGCACATTCACAGTCAGGCTTCATCTAGTGGTAGTTCCTTAAATGACGGTGAATACAGATAAACCTTTGTAACTTGAATAATTAAGAGTTTGAGTATTTATTTTAGCCTATTTATTTCTATCGGAAAAATGTCGATATATAGATAGCCATTAGGAAAATTTTCTGAATATCAATGCATGTAAAAGGCATCGATCCCCAGCCTAGGAATGGGTTTTGTGAGAGAAAAGTCTCGTAATGATTATACAGTGGCCGATGGGTATATTTAACGTGAACAGTCATTGGTTGTGAGGCAAAAAAACAGTGCTGACCTCAAAAGCATATTAATTTTTAACTCACTGTCTTTTTCAGTCATTGAGAAATTTTGCCTGCCACCTGATGCAAAAGTTATATATAGAGATGCAACAGGGACAGAAATTGATGCAGAAATATTCAGTGAACTTGGACAAGGCAATGTGGTGGTGACAGTTTTCTGTGATGATGGTAAGAAGTAAAGTCAGGTATATTGAAGCACTTTTACACCCTATAGAATATTCCTTTACATTCCTATTCTATTCCTTTAGAGTTCTCTACATGTTCCTTGTCTTCTGTTTCTGAGATGTCTGATTCAAGCTTAAACTCAAATGCATCAACTGTAATAGTAGATGAGGTCCCTAGCAAGAGACGGAGAATTGAGGATGGTGCATTGTCTTCTAAACAGGTTTTAACAAAGCTCTCTGGAGTTTCTTAACATATTTTTTACTCTGTCTCTAGAAAAGCTGTGTATCACCATGTTTTGCATTCTCATGCTTTTCTTTTTATTAGTTGATAGAAGATGTGCTAAGAGCCAAGTCTGGTGGTGAAAAAGTACTACAGGAGTACCAAACATCAGAAACCCTAACAGATAGCACAAGAAGACAAATGATTCACATATTGGTGACTCACATGATTGATAATCATGGGTATGTTTTTATATTCTTTTTATTTGTGATGAATAACTGCATGTACACTGCACAAATTTTGATTACTAATTTAATAATCTTCTCTCAGGCTCCATCCTACTAAAGCAATCCGAGAAGAGTATGCTCTTGGGATAGTGACACTGTTCCCTTCCCTCAAGGATCCATATACCAAGAGAGGCTATGTAATAATCATTATTAAATAATAATTACATAATTATTGCATAACAATAATAATTGCATGATTTTTTCATGTCATACTTGCAAAGCTGTGTGCATGGCATTCACATTTAAATTTTCTGAGATTATTATGACCCAAGTATGACAATGTAATTAATTTTGTTCTTTTTTCTTTCAGGAACACTTCTATGATGCTGCAAGTAGCACGGGTTACATTTCTTGGCGTCTGAAGACAGTCCAAAGAAAGATTTGCAGAGAATCTGCACTTCCAACAAAAAGCTCTAAAGACTTTTCTCCAGGAGGCCCAAATTTCCAAAGGATGGTTACTGTTGAAAGGCAGCTTGATGGGGATGCTTGCAAAGAGGCCATGTCTTTGCTCAACCATACCACAGACAATTCCCTGATTTTTCAGAAGATGAGAGAGACCTTTCAGTACCGTCAGAATCTTGTTAATGACCCAGACAGAAGTGTTGATATCCTCTCCACTTTCCCAAGATTCCTGGATACAAAAGGACTGGTAAATTTGTAATACACTGTTTAGAATGGCTTGACATTTGAAAGTATTTCTTGTAGTACTAGTTTAATGTCTTGTTTCTTAAAGGTGGATCAAGATTTCACTCTCCTATTCGATGATGACACATCCTCTAGGCTGTTTCAAAAATGGGATCTGTTCTTCAAGCCAAATGTCATAAAAGAGGCTAAGTGTCTCACTTCAACACCAGAGTTGCGCCGCTTGATGCAGTCAGCAGAAAGTCTCCCAGGAAGTGATCTTGATGAGGCAACAAGTGAGTTGTATTTGTTTTGAAGAATTTTCTGTTACAGTTTTTATTACTAAGTGATTACAATTAGGAAGCAACAGCATCTATGATATTCTTTTTTTACTAGATTTGTTTATTCAGTGCATCTCTGACAGTTGATCTGTTATTTTGGATAAATATGAACAATACTGTTTAAAAATTTCATATTGTCTCCTTGTTCCTTCAACTTTAATTTTAAGTTTTCATTTAATTTTTGTGAATCTTTGTACTCAGCTTATGACCAAGAAATGGCCTCCCTGTTGTTGCTGATACATCTTCTTCCACCACGTCCTGGAGGACCAAAGGCTCCTAAAATTAGTGCATGTGATGCGGTTGAGAGACTTGTAGTCTTTCATAAGGTAAATGATATTGTGGGGATTATAATAATTTGTCATGTCACTTTCTAAGTAGGGCTGGGCCATATGCTCTGGAATACTTTGTGATTATTTGACACCTTTACCTTGGTTATGATTAATACACTTGTCAAGAACTCCTCATTTCACTTTCAAAGTAACCCCATTGGGAGTCTACATGCTTACCAAAACAATTTTGAATTGGGCCCATATAGCTTTTTATCCACTGTGTTTATTTTATTTGAAGTGTGATGAGAAGTGTGTTAATGAACCTGGGGGCAGCCTGTATTCTTATTTATCAAGTGAGTAAGCTACTATAGAATGAAAAACAATCACCTTTATCAGAGTTGTCAAAATGAGGCTGAGGTGGTATTATCCTGATCATGGGCATGTGTGTATGTGGAAGTACACTGTGCCTTCAATTGGCTGAAGCAAACACTTTTTATAAACAACTTATTTTAGGAGTTCTAGTTCTAAAAATTGTAAATTTCTTCAGTTATATAATTATCACATATATGAACACATGTAACAGTATTTGCAAGCGGAAAACCATTCTTGCTGAAGAGTGCATTTCTGCTCTGCATGCCCAAACGTGGACTCAAGAGCAGAGCTGTGATGAGCACTCATCAAATACATTAACCAAATACACTGACTTGAGCACAATTACATCAGTTAGGAATAGGAAATCACTTTTGGTGTTTTTTTGGTTAATTGCCCACTCCAGCTTCTAAGCCACATGTATAAATGAGTATTAAAAAGTGAATGAAATCGCCTTCATATGCACTAACATCTGGCCAGTGAAGTGTTTGAATAATGGCTTTAAATATAGTTTTTTCCATGGCTGCAGATTATACTTGTCTAATGTTCTGTTTCCTTGTCTAAACCCTAGTCATGCTGCAGTTTGGAGGAGCATGTCCGCAGCCAGCACGGTCGGCAGCCATACCTTCTCACTGTTGGGCGTCAGAAGAGCAAGATTGACAGCTTCTACATCTCCATGGATAAGCACCTCGTCCCATGCCAGGCAAACCGCTCCCTTGCGGCATTTGATGAACTTTTCAAAGCACATTTTGTGTTTAATTTGTCTTATGATGCTGCATTAGTGAATTTTTATACATTCCTGCAGACAACAGTATATAACATTGATGTGGGGAAGATGAAGGAGTCACCCAGAGTTAGAGAATTGAGAGCCAGACTGCTTAACCAGCCAGTACAGTTTTCACTCTGAGAGTAAGAGGCTAAAATGATGCTGACCTGTTTCATGTGTCAGAAACTGTATCCCAGCAGTCAGCAGTTGATTTCACATTTAAGAGTTACACATGGTTACTATCCTGGACCAAAGTTCAAATTGTTTTGTGCTCAGCAAGGGTGTAGGTGTCAGTTCCTAACCTTTGCAGGTTTTCGGAAGCACCTTTATAGTGTTCATAGCAATGTTCAGCAAGTTGCTCAAACTTCAACTATTGTGTGTTCCGATAGCGAGACAATTGCATCTTTATCTCAGGCACATGCTTTGGAAGACAGATTTGGTCCCCAAAATCAATTGGACTTTTCTAGTGTTTCTTCTGAGAGCAATGATTCAGGACTTAAAGATCTAACCAAAGAAATGTGTGCATCCATTGTGGCCAAATTACAGGGCAGTGGAATTTCTAACAGTTTGGTGTCCTCAATTGTAGGAGATTTGGAGGAACTAACACATGAGCTCCGCTCACAAGCAAAGCATACCGCTATTTCTGCTATACCTATTAATGACCCCAACATATCTGAGATAAATGAATCTTTTAAAAAATTAGAAAACCCATTTACAAATCTTAATACTGAATGGAAACGAAATAAATACTTCAGCCTAAAATGGGGAGTTGTCAAGCCAGTTGAAATAACATTGGGAGTCAGATATGACAACAGGCGAAATCAGAAATCTGGTACTTATGATCAAGTACCAGTAAATGATACTTTTATATATGTACCAGTTTTAGAAACATTGAAATTCATGTTCAGAAATCCAGACATTTGTGCTTTCCTAACAGAAGAGTGTAAACCAGAGCCTGACACTTACAATGATTTTTCTGATGGAAGTTATTTTAAATCCCATCCTTTGTTTAGCACAAAAAGACATGCCTTACAAATTCAAGTCTACTATGACGATTTTGAAACCGCCAATCCCCTGGACTCCAAACATGGCATTCATAAAATTGGTTGTCTTTATTTTGTTTTAAGAAACTTGCCCCCAAAATTTAATTCGGTTTTGATGAACATTCATTTGGTATCGCTTTTTCATGCACAAGATTTGCACAAGTATGGTTTTGATGTTATACTGGAACCATTTATAAATGATTTGAAAATACTGGAAAACCAAGGGCTGAGCCTTCCCTTTTCTGATGAGCAGATATATGGTACAATCTCACAGATCACTGGAGATAATCTAGGAATGCACAAAATTCTTGGTTTTAATGAGTCATTCAGTAGCCGTCATTTCTGTCGCCTTTGTTTGATTGAAAAGAATGATTCTCAAACAGTATACAGTGAGGATGATCCTAAGGTGATCCTTCGTGGAAAAGACATATTTGAAATGCATTGCAAGTCTCTATATGAAAACCCACAATTGGTGTCATTATATGGTTTGAAAAAAAATTCAGTACTTAATTCACTGAATTATTTCCATGTTTGTAACAACTATTCATTTGATATAATGCATGATCTCCTAGAAGGTGTGGCCCAATATGAAATCAAATTGCTTTTTGCATATCTTACAGAGCACTTTATTTCAGAACAGGACTTGTTGTCCAGAATTTATTGTTATGATTATGGATTTTTAGAACGAAAAAACCGCCCCACAAAGATAATTTTGGAGACTGCTGGCAACAGCATTGGTTTGAATTCTGTTCAGACATTGTGTCTTGTGAAAAACATCCCACTGTTGTTTGGTGACATCATTAATGCAGGGAACAAAAACTGGAATTTGTTACTGTTGTTACTTCAAATATTGAACATAGTTTTTTCACCTTCTCTCACTCTGGGCATGACAATATATTTAAAACATTTAATTGTTGACCACCATAAGCTATTTAAGTACTTGTATCCACATAGAAACCTATTGCCCAAGCATCATTTTATGATCCACTACCCATCTTCTATAAGGAAGATTGGCCCCTTATTATATATGTGGTCTATGAGGTTTGAAGCCAAACACAAGGTGTTTAAAGATTATTTCAAAAACATCACAAAATCACTGGCTAAAAGCATCAGATGGCCATTGCCTATCACTGGGAAACCTTCAACCTCAAACAAAACGAGTATGGGCCAATTAAATCTTTTTCTCTCAGAGATGAGAATGTGGTCAACAATGAAATGCTTGAAATGATCTTGTCAAATGATGTTTTCTCAACTAGTTGGGTTAAAGTTGATGGTGTAGAATATAAACCTGGACTTGTTGTTTGCAGTGCAATTGAGGAAGGCATACCAGTGTTTTCTCAAATAAGTGAAATACTTCTGGTTGATCAAATTTTCTTCTTGACAAACAAGCTATTCACAGAGAAGTTTGATGATCATCATCATGCATTCATAGTATTACGAAGTGAGGAATTTTGTCTAACAAAAATGTCTGAGCTTAAAATTCATAAACCATTTGATATTCAAAGTTCATACAATGTTTCAGATGAAAGACTGTACATTGTACCTTCATTTACAATGTTTTAATCAAATTGTATGAAAAAGTATAAAAAGGCAAAAATAAATGTTATTTTTGAAAATTATTTTGTTTTGTTGACATCAATTCTTATTATAACATTTTTTTCAGTCCAGATAACTTGACACTTTAGGGAGTGAAACTAACAATTAAATTAGTAAAAGAAATTAACTCTGAGCAGTGTTGTTTGTCTAATCCCTTAATGTTACTTCAACTCAGTTTTGTGAGTTAAAGAAAGAACTCTGACATAGTGTTAAATATTTAACACTTTTGAATGTGTTAATTTAACTCTGGAGAGTGTGGAGCTATATAAACCCAGAAAAAGTGTTGAAATCAACTCTGGGAGTTCATTCAACACTGGACTTTTTGCTGTGGGTTACACGGATACGACAGTTTAGCATACATTATGATGAAAATCCGAAAATACCCCCAGTGTCTTCCGAAACACGCTGTAATTTGAAACCTCTGCCTCTGGCTCCTGATTTACGAAATTATATGTGTTTTCCATGGGGACCGCTTTGAGATGCTAGTTCTCATAAAAGGCGCCATATGAAATCATGTTTGGTTTTTGCTGTATTCTGCCACCTTCCGACAAATCTCCTATAGTGCGAATACATTGGATTTGAATAGGTAAAAAAAACCCCGATGTAAATGTTTTGAAGTGTGCCTATTACTACGGAATAGGCTGAAGCTTCGTGGGAGTGCATCAAATAAGGTGATTTGTCGTTGGTATTAATTTAAATGAAGCTCTGAATTTTAATGCATTTGTATTTGTCATGACGCCGGGACGGACGGGTTGTATGTTGGTCGAAACAGCAAGTAAGAACCTCACTGTACTCTGTAAACTTGACAATATTACTACTACTACTCATTCAGGTAATTATGGACCCCTATTATTTATGGGTTATCTCTCACCCCTTTACTATCTAATGGTTCATGTGCGTTGGGCGTACTGACTCAAGAGTGGCTGCCGTCGGATCATCCAGGTGAAGGCTATACACTTTGGCGGTGGTTGAAGTGCTGCCCACTGTCAATGTAAAGTGCTTTGAGTAGCAAGACAAACGCACTATAAATCAAATTTATTATTGTTATTATTATTTACTATTTCTACTTCTAGGCCTACTATTAGCCCTGACCAGGAAAGGGACAATTACTGAACATCTGGGTAAAACCACAAATCGCTGGTGAGGTGGATCGGTGAACAAACTTTCTACTCCAGAAGCGCCTAACTCGAGTATAGTACGCGGTGATTTCCGAAGACACTCAGGAGTCTCAATCAGACGTAATGAGAATGACAAGTCAGGTCTTTCGCCATCAGCAGTTCAGACCTCACACGCGTATTCAGAATGGTGTGTAGCAGATAAACAGGTGTAGTAGTTTTACATTTTGCGTTGTGTTCATTCTCAATTCAAGCATGGATTAAACACAGAATACGACTGGCCATATATTATTAATGATTATAGCGGCCGACCAACAAATATTTTAGATATACTGCGCAACACTCGACGCATTACAACTTATACGGAAGCTAAAATTTTAATAAGTAGACCATGTAAGATGTAATGCTTCAGTTAATACTGCTGACGATTAACTATTATGGATGCTGTTACAATGATCTTCGATAGCAGGTCGTGTCTAAATAGTAATATAGGTATAAAAGTCCATTCCTATATTTTCTTAAACTGACTGTTCCAGTACATGAACTTGGGGAGCCGGGGCTAATTCCAGAAGCTGGTCAACTACGATCCAGAAACCGGTCCATACACAAATTGCACACAAATAAATTTAACTTGCCCCTTTAAAGCCTATGCATAAACACGCTTAGAGTTTATCAGGTTGGTGGCGCAGTAGTTAAGCAATGCTGTCCCGCAGCTCCACGGTTTGAAACCTTCACATTATACAGTATATGTAAGTACCTGTTCAGAACTGGCACGTTTCAATACGTGTTTAAGTCCTTAAATATTCCTTATATAGCCAAACTGAAGGAGTGCGTGTGTGCGCACGTCATGGTCACACACCCCGTCTGCAGATGATTTCAGCATTCCACCCAGTGGGTAGATAACGGTGAGATGGGTGGTTTAGTGGACTGGTCAGTATACGGAGGTGTCACCACGTGGGGTTTCTCCGGTCTGATTTTTGCAACGCTGGGGTTTGACTCGAGACTCTTGAATTTTCTCAGTGTGCCCAACGGTCGGCTGCACCACTCGGCTCTTCACGATCTTGTGAAAGAACCGGGGCCAGGAAATGAATGAAATGATTGACAGTGAGTTGGACGTAAATCTGTAGGGTTGTAAGGGAAGAACTAAATCGTTGTGATTATATCACTTTTGGATTCCTCAAAACATTCCATTCGTGAGAAATATAATGCTTATTTTCGACAATGGTATTCTGAGTGAAAGACGCCAGGTAATAATTTGTTAACGTTTTTCAACCAGTTTGGGAATGTGCGGTTTCTCGCTTACTTCTTTATATCACTTTTCGAGTTATATAACAACCCTTTGGTATGGCGGAACAAAGACTGATACACAGCACCACAAGCATTATATTGAAAAAAGTTCATATTTTCCTGAATGGGCAAGGTCATTATGTTAGTAGGCAAACGTTCCATTTAAAATTGTCAGTGTGATTGCCTGTACGATCTGATTCTGTTCTTTGTGAAAACAGAACCTTCATATAAACAACATCCACACTGGACAAGTAAAATGAAATACGCTGCTTAACTTAAAGATGCCCGTTTTCCCGTTTACAGTTCTTCTACATACCCGGTGTTTCTCAGGCAGTGCCTATTTTTGCCTTCATTTTATTATGGAATGACCAAGGATTGTTGGTCCCGAGCCCGATCCCCGCCAGTCAAGCCACTACCGGTTTTGCTCCCATGCGCTCATTTCGTTCCTCTCGGATGCCAGCAGCATTTCAGAGGTTTTTCCGTAGTTATTTTTCCTACTCGCAGCACAGAGGAGCTTTTGTCAGGAGTCTACAACTTCGAATAACCGCAGGGAACAAAGATAGCCTGTGTTTTTAACCAGTTTATGAACAGAACATAATCTCGAATAGGCCTATGTAGTTATTATGAGAGTGTATAAAAAGTGTACAAACTTTAAAATTGATAATGACATCAACTCACTATCATTTGTTTATTTTTATTAATAGTTGAATTGTTTGTAAATAATTTAATTCTTAGCTTTTGCAGATTAAATCTGGTATCCCACTCAAACTGAGCGTTGTAAATCTGAAATCTGACGTGTAGGTGTAAGAACGCCAAGAAACGGTTACTCCTAGATTGGACACATTCATATAAATAAATGTCTCCAAACCGCACAGTAAACAGGTTCTGTGGTCTCCACTCACACGTTCGCCCCTTGCACAGAATGCCGGGGCGTCATCGGTTCATATTGCACTTTTGACTGCCGCTAGGTGTGAGACGTGCGTGTGTCATGCGTGGGGCTTGCCGGAAATTTAGTGAGTAACAGGATTGTGCTTAAGATGCTAAAAGCTCCAACAGCCGCCTCAGTTAGAGCAGCATGTTCTAGAAAAGGTAAAAAAAGCTCGCTTTACTAACTTGGCAAAGAATGTATGGCTCGTGAAGAGCTCCAGAACACAGTCGCCGCATTGAAAAGGGAAAGGAGGGGGACAGAATCGTAAATAAGCCTCCAGGAATATCATGTTCAGTGCCCCTGACCCAGTGAACATTTATGCAGGACAGGCTAACCACAGGGTTTCTAAGACTCTCATAAAGACTGATATATTTTGTAATGTCATTTTGTATGTAATAACTCATATTTTTAAGAAGCCATCTCATACATCATGAAAGCAAAATCAGGGTATGTTTTTAAAGTAATACAACGAGAAGTTAAGCAAAATGACACCTTTTATTGGCTAACTAAAAAGATTACAATATGCAAGCTTTTGAGGCAACTCAGGCCCCTTCTTCAGGCAAGATGTAATGTTGTGAGAGGTATTATTCAGTTATCATGTACACCAGAAGATCGAGCCTCAAGTGGAACAGTACAAAATAAGCAGAAATGGAGCTAAAATGTAGTTTTTCAAGAAATGAGGGTGTATCTTTTGGGGGTGGGGTACAATGCTTTTAAAATGGCTTTATTACAGAGTTAGTATAAGCTATATAGACCTGGCAAAATACAGAAAGCATGTTTTATGTTTAAAAGCCAACGTGAATAACCTGTAGCTGAATCATATTGTGGCACAGTAGTTAGGATTGCTGCTTCACATCTCAACCTTGATTCCTGCTTATGTGAAGTTACCTCTTACTGTTTGCTTCTGCAGGGTTTTTGTTTTCTAATTGCTTCAGTTTTTTGTCTCACTTCCTAAAGATGATTGTTAGGTTAACTATCTGCTCCCCGGACATTGTCTTTCAGATATCTGGGATTTGACATCTGTGCCAGGGTCCAGGATCTTGCGGCTGCCAACTTTCGCCCCGTTCTGAAGGGTGTCAGAATCTCCATTTCTTCTTGGTCCCACCTTCCTCTTTCATTTCAATCCAGACAGGCAATTATTAAAAGGAATTTGCTCCATAGAATTAACTTTGTTAGTTCTATGCTCACCCTGCGGTGGACTGGCGCCCTGCCCAGGGTTTGTTTCCTTCCTTGCGCCCTGTGCTGGCTGGGATTGACTCCAGCAGACCCCGTGACCCTGTAGTTAAGATATAGCGGGTTGGATAATGGATGGATGATGGAGTTCTATGCTCCCTCTTTCCTTCCCCACCCAAGTTGTTGTAATCTGTTAAGTGTCTGGTGCCTTTGGAATCACAAGAGACCAACTATTAAACACTCCACTTTGATCCATGACAGGTCGGATGGTGGTGTGTCACTTCCAGATTTCGAACTGAACCACCTTGCTTTTACTCAAAGTCCAGTCTGGAGAGCTGTCTGACCTCCTGAACATTCTCCTTCCTCATTGCCCATAGAAACAAAATATGTTTCCCCCATTTCTCAACGTCATTACAATTTCTTAATACAATAAAGTCCCTTTGTCTTGTCGTTGGCTACATTGTATCTTAAGCTCTTCAGATGTGAAGAAGTGTTGAAAAATTGATTGGTCTTTTGCCATGATGGCACCTGCATACTCCTTTATTTCGTAATTCTGTCTTAAATGTCAGAGGCTGTTCCCCCTCCCCATGATGTCAGTCTTGTATGTCAGTGCTAGAAGATATATTTAATGAGTATGGGATGGAGGTGTTCCTTTCTCTTGAATGTAGGCATCCTTTCACTTACATCTCCTACTTTTTCTATCTGCAGCTGAGGTCTGGTCTATACTCAGGACATGTGGAGTCCTCCTCTCTTCCCCTGTTCCAATTCATCCCCTGCACTCATTTGCTTCATCCCTTTCTCAGTCCAAACCAGTATCTGGACTCTGTTCCCTCCTCCATAAAACTTCCCTTAAAACTCTCGCAATTATGTCTAAAGGCTAACAGACGTTTCCCTTTCCTCTGTATTGTGCTAGCAAACACCATCTTTCTAAATATCAAAAATTGCTCTAAAAATCCTAATCACCAGCACACACAATTTAAATTTGTTCATAGACTGTACCCTACCCCTCACCAGCCCCCCCATCCCAGAGATGTTACTTAGTGTGACTAGAATCAAATCCGGTGGCACGGTTCAGGTAAGGTGCATTGGCAATCCTAAATTGTCCCTAGTGTGTGTTTGGTGTGTGGGTGTGTGTGTGCGTGTGCCATGTGGTGGGCTGGAGCCCTGCCTGGGATTTGTTCCTGCCTTGCGCCCTGTGTTGGCTGGGATTGGCTCCAGCAGAACCCCATGACCCTGTGTTAGGATATAGCGGGTTGGAAAATGGATGGATCGATGGATAGAATCAAATCCCCTGTGTCACCTTTGCATTCTTAAAGCCTCTGTGGGGCTATGTGGCGGAATCTCTCTCTACGATACTTTCTGTTATTTTGTTTGTCTTTGCTCTTACATAGCCCAAAAATCAGCTACTATTGTTGATTTCCTTTTACTGTACTCCTTTTTTATTTTACCAATAAAAATCTGATCACAAAAAAAAGGTTAACTATCCATCTTATCCTGACTAGGATTATGGAGAAGCTGCAGCCTATCCCAGCAAGCATAGAGCGCAAGGCAGGAACAGTCTCTGGCCAGGGCATCAGTCTGTCGCAGGGTGACCAGTGGTGCTATATTAGTCTTGATTTGGTGAGTAAAGTTGTGAGTTTGAATGTCTTTTCTTGCAATGATGTCAAGGTTGGTTATTATGTTGCACCCAATCCTGAAGCAATAGCAAAATGTTCATATAACAAACAACAAAAAAAGTCTTTAACTGTAAGATATATTATTACAATATAAAGTTTTGTGTTGAGTCAAAGTTTATTCTTTCATTTTTGTTGGTAACAGTTTTTAAAATATTTTTGTTCTGGACAATGATTTTTTACTAATAATAATCCTATAATAAAGCACTGTACATTATCCATTCCACTGAATCCGAACACAGGGTCATGGGGAGCCAGTCCCAGCCAACACAGGGCACAAGGCAGGAACCAATCCCAGGCAGGGTGTCAACCCACCGCAGGACACACACAAACACACCCATACACCAAGCACACACTAGGGACAATTTAGAATCTCCAATCCACCTAACTTGCATGTATTTGGACAGTGGGAGGAAACCAGAGCGCCCGGAGGAAACCCACGCAGACACGGGGAGAACATGCAAACTCCACGCAGGGAGGACCCGGGAAGCGAACCCAGGTCTCCTAACTGCGAGGCAGCAGCGCTACTCACTGCGCCACCGTGCCGCCCACACTGTACATTAGGGTTCATTTAATTTTACAGTTTTATCATTATTTTTACAATATTTATATCTGGTATTTCAGGGCCTGAATGTTGCAACTGTGTTACTGTTGTTGCTGTTCAGTTTAGAGAGTGTATTTTTGTAATTTGGAAAGGCTAGGCAATCTACAGTAAATACTGCGTGACATATAGTAAATGTTTGATATTGTGGGAGTGCCAGAAATCTCACTGGCAGCAAGCGTTTCCCTCGGTCTCTTTTATGGAAGTGAGTCTAATACTCGAAACACAATCCACACTATGTAGTCAGCTAGAGACACCGTGTTTATGCCGTGGTGACGCACAAAATTAACACAAGAGGTGCAGCCAGAAGAGAAAAAGCAGACCCCTGTGCTACTTCATTAATGAATTTTGAAAGATAATTTCTAGGGCAGGGGTGGCAAACTCCAGTCTTTGAGTTCCACAGTGGCTGCAGGTTTTCATTCTAACCCTTTTCCTAATCAGTGACCAGTTTTCACTGCTAATTAACTTCTTTTTCCCTACATTTGATTAGCCCTGTTTTTAAGGATTCAGTGCTCTGAATTAATTATTTTCTTCATTAAATGACAGCCAAACAGAAATCAAATGTGAAACAAGTCAACAGTTGACCAGCTAAATTGGGGCTTCAAACTCCAACAAATTTCACTCCAAACAGTTTCTTAATGAGAAGCCAATTCTTGCTGTTAATTAAACTCGTTATTTAATTCTATGGCTTGTTGTTGCTCTCATTCTGACACAGCAGACATTTCCATAACTGTTGATTTTCTGTTTTTTCTAAGAACATTGTCAAAGTGTTTTGGGGACCTGAGAGATCAGCCTTACTGAGACCTTCACCTTTCTTTATTTTCAGATATTGTGTGATGGGCACGGGTGAGCTGGTCATGTGGCACCTTGTTTTGTGTCTCATTATTGTTTGGCAGCTAATTAAAGAAAAAGAAACAACTAAGGGGCCTGAATTAAGTTAATTAAAATTAAGGCAAAAGAAGTTAATTAGCATCAAAAACTAACGAAGAAGATGGTTAGAATGAAAACCTGCAGCCACTGCAGCACTCCAGGACTGGAGTTTGACACCCCTGTTATAAGGCCTGTCACTACTAGTTTTCATTTCTTTATAAATGTTGCATGACTTATATGTAAATTCATAATCTGGGGTAAACATGCATTACATGTGAAATGATATGTAATGCTGATTTAAATTCCAGTAAGTAAACCTTATCTCATTCAGTTTTAAGTCAGTCTGTAAATAAATATGCATACATTTTAATGTTGTGTTTGTGAATAATGTATAACTGTTTAAGACGGTGCTAATGCTGAAACCATAAACCAATGACCAAGTGACCTGTTTGACACATCATTCCTGTCGTACACCTTATTAAGAATGCTTTAGCTGCAGCGATGTCAAGAGATATAAGATAGCCCATTTCCAGACATTTGAAAGTGCAAACTAGCTGGCGATTAACGGTGATTAAGATGGATTTTAAAGCTTAGGCTACCTAGCTGTCATCATGAAAGATGAATAATGCAATGAAGCCTGGACTGACTCCAAGCAGCTGGCTTACAGGCTCTTGACTCAGACAGACTATGCGGGCTTCTGACTGCAGCATGACTGTCTCTCACAAGTAAGGCGACCCCTAAACATCCACATTCTGACGATGGTGATATCTGTGACCGGAATCAGGTGTCACTACACTCTTATGACTTGAAAATCTCACTGCAGGGTCCACAAACCATATATGTGAAGAGTCTCGTTGCAAAATCCTATATATCTATTTTAGCCGTATTCTGAAAACAATGACCTTTTTTTGTTGCAACCAAATGCAATGGAGAATTATGGCGAGTTTTACAAGTTTATTAAATGTTTACCAATGTATTCCATTTTCAAATCTAAATCATTTTTCAGTCCATTATTCTTAAACGTGCATAATCCAGTTCAGGGTTGAATGATTCACACTTACACTCTCGCTGAGGCCAGTTTAGAAATGACACTTGACCTGTCACGTCCATCTTTGTGAATGAAGAAGAAATGATGAAGTACCTGGAGGAAACCTCCCTGCAGACTCCACATGGACGACAACCAGGACTCTGGATCCATGCAGCAGCAGCAGACGTGCTATCTACTGTGTTGACCCAGAGAAAAGCTCTATGACAAAATACAACATATCGATTGGAAGTTTTTTTTAACAAAACTCTACATATCTGCATAAGCAACACATGTAATACATTAAAATAAAATTAAACTAAGTAAATTGGAGTAAGAACAAATAAATTTAGTTGTGAATAAACTAAGTGGGGCACACATAAACTGAATGGTAACTGGAAAGCAAAACACAAGCAGGAGACACAAGAACAAAAATACCATCAGAAGCACACAGCAGTTCAACAAAAAGATCAGGAAGACGCTTATGAAGGACATCAGTCATTCTGAACTGTATGCACACTATAGTAAGATGGTGCAGCAAGGACATTTACAGCACAGTACATGTACATGTGTATATGCGAGAAATGAGTAAACCCTGAATCACAAGCTACATGGACATTGGTGTTCCTTATGGGTTTGGTTCTGCCAAGACAGACAAAGTATCACTGGGCCTTGGAATTTGGAAAAAAAGTTGTTTTGAAATAGGATAGAGGATGTTTAAAGAATATAATACTGTACATAGATACATGCCGTGGTCCTTGTCAGCCATATGGCATGCAAAAAAATAGAAGAAAATGCTCCAATAGGTATAATTTATACTGTAAATGCAATGGAGAGCAAAGCTGGTAGGTCGGCCATCAAATTTGTCTCCATTTCTTTTTTCCTTTATGTAGCTGGAGGAAAAAATATTCACAGAGAAGAACAATAATGTCACTTCCCGATGAGTTACATTGCATCTTATTAAACCCAAATATTCTGAGCATTTTGTAAAAATAATAACTGAACTGTCTGACAGTCTCAATTGTGATTCAGTTTCCAAATGCCATTATTTCCTTTATGTCTAACTTAATAGCACATCTTTTACATTCCTCTGGAACAGTTTGACCTGGTGATTTGTCATCATGTAAGTTAATTTTAAAAGTATGGTTTCTCTCGTGTACAGTAGATAATTTCTTATTTCACCAAAATGAATTTCAACTTGTCTTATTTGCTCAAAATGTTGTGGTTTTTCACTGATTTTCAAACATTAGGGTGCATGGTCAGTGTCTTCAGCTGAGTGATCTAACTTACCATTGGCTTTTTGTGCAGTGATGAAAATGAACGCTTGGACAAAACGAGAAAGAGTGGTAATGTAAACATGCAACATGGAGAAGGCAAATGCAGCTCTAGCAATGACTGCAGCATTAAATATGAGGTGAGGTCCCAAGCACATAACAAACCTCTTCATCACCTCTTATTGTCTTCCATACTTTAACTACCTGTTCTGACAGCTGGACATTCTCAGAAAACATTTCCGTGTGTTTGAATGACTTTCATCATTTAAGGGTGATGTTCCATGAAGGCTTGGGTGAGAATGTCCAGCTGTCAGAACAGAGAAACCATACTTTTAAAAAGAATTTACATGATGACAAATCACCAGGTCAGACTGTTCCAGAGGAATGTAAAAGATGTGATATTAAGTTAGACATAAAGGAAATAATGGCATTTGGAAACTGAATCTTAATTGAGACTGTCAAACAGTTCAGTTATTATTTTTACAAAATGCTCAGAATATTTGGGTTTAATAAGATGCAATGTAACTCATCGGGAAGTGACATTATTGTTCTTCTCTGTGAATATTTTTTCCTCAAGCTACATAAAGGAAAAAAGAAATGGAGACAAATTTGATGGCCGACCTACCAGCTTTGCTTTCCATTGCATTTACAGTATAAATTACCTATTGGAGCATTTTCTTCTTTTTTTTGCATGCCATATGGCTGACAAGGACCACGGCATGTATCTATGTATTATATTCTTTAAACATTCTCTATCCTATTTCAAAACAACTTTTTTTCCAAATTCCAAGGCCCAGTGAGACTCTGTCTGTCTTGGCAGAACCAAACCCATAAGGAACACCAATGTCCATGTAGCTTGTGATTCAGGGTTTACTCATTTCTCGCACATACACAAAACAGGCAAAGCTGTCATATCTGATGACCCACCCATCTGGTTCATCCCTTATGGGTTCTTTCTTTCTTGCACATAATATACAAGGACTTATACAAAATACATTTTATCTGATGATCCATCAAGAGTTTTACCCCACTTGTATTTTGGTTTCTAACCTTTAATTTGAGCAGAATGGTACCAAAACCAGTTCTCACAACCATCCAAGAACAGTATGGTGATGAACAATGCCTTTTCCAGCATGATGGAGCACTGTGCCATAAGGCAAAAGTGACAACTAAGTGGCTCGGGGAACAAAATATCAAACTTTTGGGTCCATGGCCAGGAAACTCCCCAGACCTTAATCCCATTGAGAATTTGTGGTCAGTCCTCAAGAGGTGGGTGGACCAGCAAAAATCCACAAATTCTGACAAACTCCAAGCATTGATTATTGAAGAATGGGCTGCCATCAGTCAGGATCTGGCCCAGACGTTGATTGACAGCATGCCAGGCTGAATTGCCGAGGTCTTGAAAAAGAAAGGCCAACATTGCAAATATTGACACTTTGCATAAACTTAATGTAATTGTCAATAAAAGCCTTTGAAACTTATGAAATGCTTGTAATTATACTTCAGTATAGCACAGAAACATCTGACAAAAAGATCTAAAAACACTGAAGCAGCAAACTTTGTGAAAACCAACATTTGTGTCATTCTCAAAACGTTTGGCCACGACTGTACTACCCATGAAAAATAGAAGCCACGCTCAAGCACACAAGCAAGATGGCAGGAATATTCAGATTAACTAATGACTGCCAATTACTCATTTATATGGGGAGATAAATCTCATGGGCTGCCTATTAGTTTAGGTTGATCAATTTTAATGCAGATTAACTTCAATACAAATGAAATCATTATAAGAGGGGGATTATTTAGTTTTATATACACAAAGAATAAGAGTTAATTTGTGTTAAATTAATTAACTGCATCACACAGAGAAGGAAATTTATGTTTTCCATTCATACTTGGTACATTTATAGGGGAAACCATGTTAAAAGTGATGTGATTTGTATGAGCACTCATATATTTACTTGAAATATAATATGACTTTCTGTTTATAAGAACTGTGCTGGAAAAGTAATTACTGGAACATGCTGAGGAAAAAGTGTGCAGAAGCATTTTTATTGATATTTCGAGTTCATTGTGTTTTTACTGGTATTGCTTTTTATTTGGAAGACATGAAGCATTGACATCTCACGTAGAACAAAAGTGTAGCTCATTGTGTGAGTACAGTACAGTTCTGCACATCACAAAGTTAATTATTTATCAGCTCTGATAGCAGGGGCAGAGAAACAATTAGCCTGAGAAAAAGCTTTGCTAAAAATAACTTTATTTAGTTGAATTTGAATGTGTTTTTGTGCAACAGTGTGGTGGAAAAATATAACATCTTGCAAGATCATTAGTCCATTCATTGAACTCCCTGTGACTTGTTATAAACAGAGGAGTCTTTCCAATTCTGCACACATTGCCTTTGTCTTTGTTTGGAGTGTTAGTTGAAGTCACTGTTCTCAGAATTTTATGCTCGGCCTCTTATTACTCATTCCTAGAGTTATCCTGTACCTTACATTAGTTATGATTAGTGGTGGTTGTACACTTGAAGATCATGACAAGCACCTTCATGAAGGTTTCTCCAGTTTGGTGGAATTCTGGGACCTAGCATTAGCAAAGGTTATATTGTACCTACAGATACCAAAAAGAAGATCATCTCAGTACACCATTTCATCAATGACTTATAGTAAGACAGAATAAGTTCACAGTTCTCTAGTCTCTGAATGGCCAACTGGATTAATTATCAAACTGAATATGGTCTACTAAGCGTGAAAAGGTAAAGATCTACACCAAAGCTAATGCTGCACAAGTTGACAACATGATGACAATAAAACGTCATTGGTTCTTTTCTGTACACATCTCATTCTTGGCTGAACCAATTGGTAATCAGTGCCGGATTAAGACGAAATTAGGCCTGATGCTGCAGCGCAAAAAAGGCCTATTTTTTCTCAGCATTGGTGCACGTGTATTTGACACTCACCATACATGTGCACTCAGACCGACCAAGGAGCCTTAATTGCTTGCGACGCAACCAGCCAGCCTTTATTGAACATGAATAATAATAATGACGTAGTATCGTAACAACTCGAGATTAACATCAAAGTATGCAACATCAACATTCAATAGCAATTGTCTGAAAAGTGCACTTAATGCAGAAAACCTAACAATGAAATACACAAAATTTCACAATTCTCTTACGAAACAGAGTAAGACAAAAGGAATTTGCAGAGACATTGGGTCAAAGTGACTCAGTTCAGGCTCTTGAGGGTAAAAAGCCCGCGGGCCGGCTTTTAGTTTTACCTTTACAGATAACCATTTAAATAGCCATCAATTTTTACTGTACAATTAACTTTCAATTTGTGAAAATGTACTACGTGGCACTTACCAAACAATAATAAAGTGTCAAGAATCCCCAAGATATTGCAAAATACGCAGCTAAATTACTAAGTAAACTGTTTAACGTAAAATTGATAGCATTAACTTGAAATCTTCGGTTAACAATAAACACAACAACGTTATAGTTACATCACAGCGCAAAGAACAACTGTATAAGAAGTAACGCTGTGTCTAGGCATCCGAAAATTGGACTCCAAATTTCATTCTAAGAATTATTTTGAGGTTAATATAGCAAAGGAAAACTGTTCAGCTTCCAGAAAATTCCCGTCTGTTTTCATCTGGGCCTATTTCAGGAATGGGCCTAATGCTGCAGCATCAATAGCACCCACCTTAATCCGGCTATGTTGGTAATTGGTTATTTGTGTAATTTCCAACATAAAATATGAAGCAAAACATGATTTAGACAGATAAAAATTAAACTCAGTTCAATAAGGAGGCACTATTTGTTGTCCGATGCTTTGATTCTGTTGAACAAAAGTGTTCCTCAGTTTCTGCCTTCACAAACGGTATAAGCTGAGGTGCATGTGATGAGGTATTGATGGGATCACACTCAAGAAATACCCTGCATAGACCTACTGAATGTAAGGAGGTTAGGGTCCTACCTTTTGGTGTAAGAAGCTACCCAACTAGCCAGATGTCATAGTATATCCCAATAAAGACCCATGATTCATTTCTGGAATCAGAGCTCAAAAGCTTGGCTTGATATTGTTTTCATTTGATTCTTTTAAGGATTTCTTTTTATAGCTGTGGTCCTGTGTTCACCTTTGTCACACTGATCTGAAATAAGATTACCTTTCTGTTCTGGGAATATTATTCTTTTTAATTAAAACCTCCCCATTTTATTTGTAGGGATCCAATCCATGCCCATAAGGAAGTAAATGGTCTGTAGTAATACAGACAGATGTAATCGGATGAAAGTGGGCTTGACTGGATGGGAGGCTCCATAGATATGAAATGAAAACCAGCAATGTGAGAAATCAAACTGCTGTTAGGACACGTGGTGTATTAGTTATACAAAAGGAGGTCACTCAGCCTACCTATGATGCTTTGAAATTTGAATTAAAGAATAGCCCCAATACTTGACCAGGAACTGCACCTGTCTTACATGAAGTGGCTCATAATGGAGTGCCATCCTGCTAGCATGTCTGTTCTTCTTGTACCTTCTGCATGCCATCTAGATGTCACCAGGATATGATATCATTTTGATAGCTTTAAACAGCAATCACCACATTATGCTAGATGTAAAGTTTGGGTAAAGTCTAATACCATATGTGTTGTGGTTCCTCCCAGTTTGTCATTATATTGTAGTGTTCCTCTCATCATTTTTGCTATAGAGCTCTAGTTTGAAGGAGAGGATGTGAAGGATTATCAAAGTATTACAATAATTTCATGAATAATCCAAATTATGAAAAAATAAGAAGCCTAATGGGAAAAGTACATTATTATCCATCCATCCATCCATTTTCCAACCCGCTGAATCCGAACACAGGGTCACGGGGGTCTGCTGGAGCCAATCCCAGCCAACACAGGGCACAAGGCAGGAAACAATCCCGGGCAGGGTGCCAACCCACCGCAGGACACACACAAACACACCCACACACCAAGCACACACTAGGGCCAATTTAGAATCGCCAGTCCACCTAACCTGCATGTCTGTGGACTGTGGGAGGAAACCGGAGCGCCCGGAGGAAACCCACGCAGACACGGGGAGAACATGCAAACTCCACGCAGGGAGGACCCGGGAATCGAACCCAGGTCCCCAGATCTCCCAACTGCGATTATTAGAAGTGTGAAATTACAATGTAACACTATTAATGAAGTGTGTGTGCAAGTCATAAGTTAAAAAAATATCAAATCTAAGAAAAACGAGCTTTTGCCAGTAGGGTATATCTGCCCAAAGATGTGATTACTAAAAGTCTGCTACACATCTAGCACATGAAACATAACAACGCCTCTCCATCTCTGCTCTGGCCTGTTTTAATGGCCATACTCTTTTACAACTCTGCCAAAAACCAGAACCTCCAGCCTCACAGCCATGAATCCTAGTCTCTCGAATCTTGGGATCCCCACCTGTAAAAGAAGAGGGGAACAGACAGAGAAAACTGAAGTACATATAAATGTTAAATAACGATATTACACCAAAGTAACCTTGTCCAAGCATTTATGGTTCTGCTACTAATGTGCACTGCGTTGCACTAAACAAAATAGCTATAATTCAATCTTTTATAAAACAACACAAGATAGATGTTCAAGCTGTTTTGATTCTGTTTATTCCTGATAAAGATTGGGCCATACACTCAAATGCACCTCTTCTTGTTCCTCACCATTGAAGACTTTCATATGACAAAAGAGGCAAAATAAACATTAAGTGTTGGGGTGATCCATTTATAATTGGTTGAAAAATGAAAAAATGGTAACTGACAAAATCGCTGTGGTGCAACGTCTTCCCAGATGCAAGTCATTGTGGTGGTGGCTCTTTCAAGGCAGCCCTGGAGGAAGAGGTGGGTTTGAGTGGCGTCTCTGTTCCTCACCATGTCAGTCTTCAGGCCTAAAGGCAAAAGGAAACGAGAGGCATCAGATGACAGTGCCAACCCTGGACTCGGGCAGGAATTACCAACAGACAAACCCTGATGTTATCTCCCAATCACTCATTTGTGACAGAGTCATGTAAAATATTAAAACACCTCATTTACTTTCAGGAGGAGGCAAGAAAGAATGGAGCATAACTGGTGCAGTAGCCTGAAGGCAACCAGAACACAGTGGACTTGTACTCACTCTTATTACCTAGGCCTGCATTTTGCTTTTATAAAAGTCGCATGTTATCTTCAGGAGCAGCAGCGTTCAGTTGCCCAATCAGAATTTCTACCACCGCTTTGAACACCATGTGGTGTTTTTGTAGCCACAATAAAGAATCTACAAGGCTTTTAAATGACAAGCACCTTTTAATTAAAGTATCTGACAACAATCCTGTTAACTAGAAGTAACTAGACATTGCACCGTAACCGCACATTGTTCCAATTTATGTGCAGATGTTTCTCTTTTAAAGTCATGAACGTTAGGTTGACCCAGTAAAAGTGAATGTGCGTTTGTGAGTGATTGGTTTCTGCAATGGACTGTATCCACTTTCTGGGTTCATTCTTGCCTTATACCCAATGTTCCTAGGACAGACTCTGGCCATCTGTGACCTTGAAGTAAATTGGGCAAACTTGAGAACAGATGGATGGATGGATGCACAGACGCGGCAAACCAAAGTCCAGGATAATTCTCTAATCATGAAGGGATATACCTTTTCAAGAGTTGTTTGATTCAGCAGTTTTGCTTTTACCTCTCAGGATGGCGGTGACTTGTTTGTATAATCATCGCTTATTTCGATTATCCACTACCGATGTAACCACAAATACATTGATATTAATTAATTAATTACTTAATTAAATCTACTAGTAAAGTGTAAACTGCCCCTATCTTACACAGTTAATGTAAAGACAGAGTGAAGTTTAATCAAATTTTCATCTCTCCTAAACAATACCAACCACTGCAAAATATTTATTTTGTCAGAGGACCAGAAGGTAATGTATATGTGGGGTGGGAGAAAAGACCCCTTTAAGAGACGTAATGTAAGCAGCTTTGTAGGCAATTGCTTAATGAACATTAGAACACTCTAGACGAGAACAGGCCATTCAGCCCAACAAAGCTTGTCAGTCAAGCTTGCTGTCATTGGATTTTCATAATTTTGTTAAAATAAACTAAATAATAATAATATTATTATAATAATTAATAATAATACTAATAATTAAATAAGGGGCGGCACGGTGGCGCAGTGGGTAGCGCTGCTGCCTCGCAGTTGGGAGATCTGGGGACCTGGGTTCGCTTCCCGGGTCCTCCCTGAGTGGAGTTTGCATGTTCTTCCTGTGTCTGCGTGGGTTTCCTCCGGGCGCTCCGGTTTCCTCCCACAGTCCAAAGACATGCAGGTTAGGTGGATTGGCGATTCTAAATTGGCCCTAGTGTGTGCTTGGTGTGTGGGTGTGTTTGTGTGTGTTCTGTGGTGGGTTGGCACCCTGCCCGGGATTGGTTCCTGCCTTGTGCCCTGTGTCGGCTGGGATTGGCTCCAGCAGACCCCCGTGACCCAGTGTTCGGATTCAGCGGGTTGGAAAATGGATGGATGGATAATTAAATAAAGTTTCTTTAGTGGGTGCATTTCCTTCCTTTAAATCAAATGCTTTTAGCCGGAGAAATCACCTAGGCCGACTAAATTTGATTGGTGTTAACTAAATGTCAGTAACATTTCTTGCTCAGTCTGGGGTTGGTTCCTATAGCTTCAGCTCCACTGTGGCCATGAATTAGATTTTTTGTTTTTGTGATCATATTATATTTGAAGTAAGCAACAATACAAAAAGGCAAAATATCATGACAAAGACCCTGAAATGATGTAAGTGAATCTGAGAATGCTATGCTATGTCCTGTTGAACGCAGTCTTACTTTATATTAATGAATACTGCAGCACAGATATATCTGTGAGATGGGACGGCAAACTGGTATACCTGGTGCAAGCCCAAAGAAAGCCTAAAGTTTCACTCAGACAAGGATGGTGCTCCAGGGAGGCGGCACTGCTAAGCACTGCAAGCGCTATATAAATGCAAAGAATTATTATTATTATTACTGCACCACCATGCTGACCACGGCGTATGCCATTCCATACTATTTGGCTGTCGTCAGTATGGGAGGGAGCTTTGTCACTTGCACAGTTTTCAGCTGCCTCTGGCCTTTCCTACTTCAAGAAGTAATTACATCTGAATTTCTAAAAACAAATTGAGCCTGAGCTGTCCGACATTAATGCAAAGCCACCAGATCATCTTATTAAGGCTGTTACTCACATTTCATTTCACACTTCTTTAGCAGACAGGCCAGTAACTGCCAAATATTTAATATCATAGTCTAGCTGTCTGCAACACTCAGACTGTCCCTAGCAAGATGTAAAGCACTACGTCATAAATAAAATTAGTTTCACGTGCAGTAGATATGCAAAGACCCTCTTTGAGGGTAGCGTTTCTGTTTCTTTTCTCACAGTAAAGCATCTCATCAAAGAGACAACTGTGAGACAAAATCTTTAAGGAGTCATTAAGGAAGATGCTTTCAACTTTAGGCCATTCCGTGAACTTTAACCACCAGATAAAGACAGCTTACAATACACATTTGGCTATGTCCTACATAAAGAAACACTGTTTTTCACATTAAGACAAAGTAAAATACTAATAATTCATCTGCTGGTAATTTCCAGGCACCAGGGTGTGCATCAAGGCACTGCTCCATTCTGTGAAGGTGGCAAATGTAACGCCGTGCCTAACTTTAGCACCTTCAGCGTTTATTTAGCAGCTCGGCAGATGGATGGACCAAGATACGTGTTTCCAGCTGCACATTATTGTTTGTATTTTGTACTAACGTGTTACTTTTTAACACTCTGGCATTTTTCCTTTGGTGCCAAGAATAACATAAAAAGGGGAGACTGGCCTCTCTTTTCAGTTCACACGCTCATCTCTTTCTTTTTTTTACTTTTTAATTCAGTGTGTGGTGTTCCCAAACCAGATTCCAGAGGGCTGTTATCCACTATCATCCTCTCACTGTTTTGCTTTTTTATCTTTTCTATTCTTAAATGATGTTTTAACTGGCACTTGCAATTTCAATTACTTCTTCAAATCAAACTATATGCTTGGGCTAAACATCAAGAAACGGTATAAGAGAGAAAATACACAGTTGCGGACTAAAATGTTGTATAACTGCCAAATACTTAAATCATAGTCTAGCCATCTGTGGTATTAAAACTGTCACTAGCAAGATGTAAAGCACTATATCATACATAAAATTAATTGCACATGGAGTAGATATGCAAAGAACCTCTTTGCGGGTAATATGTGTGTTCCTTGCTTGTCACAATAAGTATCTCTTCATACAGTAGAAGCAATTATGCTGGTGTAGAACTGTGAGTCAAATAAATGTAAAACCAGCACTTTAAATTTCAATTTTAATGTTATTACTGGGCGGCACGGTGGCACAGTGGGTAGCGCTGCTGCCTCGCAGTTGGGAGACCTGGGGACCTGGGTTCAATTCCCGGGTCCTCCCTGCGTGGAGTTTGCATGTTCTCCCCGTGTCTGCGTGGGTTTCCTCCGGGTGCTCCGGTTTCCTCCCTCGTTCCAAAGACATGCAGGTTAGGTGGATTGGCGATTCTAAATTGGCCCTAGTGTGTGCTTGGTGTGTGGGTGTGTTTGTGTGTGTCCTGCGGTGGGTTGGCACCCTGCCCGGGATTGGTTCCCTGCCTTGTGCCCTGTGTTGGCTGGGATTGGCTCCAGCAGACCCCCGTGACCCTGTTTGGATTCAGCGGGTTGGAAAATGGATGGATGGATGGATGTTATTACTTACTCATAGCACTCTAATTGCTTGGACTAAACATCAAGAAAAGAGAGAAAATGCATGTACAGTTGTAGACATCAGCAGACTAAAATATTGTATCACTTCTCAATGTTACAGTTTAACAGCTAAATAGTTTTACATGTGCTGATAAATTCTGAAATAACTGAAATATATCATAAGGCACTGGACATGTATGGAATTCTCAAGATTCATACTTAAATCTCACTTTTTTTGTATTCTTATTTCATAGTGTTAAAAAATATGTTGTTCCATGAAAATGCCACCCTTACCTGCTGCTGCCTGTGCCAACTGCCTCATTGCCTCACTTCACGCGCTGCCCCTGCCCCATGTGTCTAGTGTCACACATGAAAGTCTGAGGAAGGGCCACTGGGCTCAACAGAGGTATATAGTACCACTCCAGAACATCAGGGGGAGCTGTCACCAACATTATCATCTATTTCTTCCACCTTAGCTCTGAGAAGACGCCCAGTAAAGGCAGCTGACTCCGCCTTTTCTGGGTTGAGTCCTATAAAGGAAGAAGGCGTCTCACTTTGGTAAGAGCCAGACGAAGAGACAGAGCTCCTCAAAACCAGACCCGCACAACCAGTTGAGAAAGCAATTGAGATATCAAAGAAGGCTGTAGACTGTGTTTCATTATTTGATGCCATTGTGTGGCAGTTTTGTTTTTAGTGTTTTTCTTTGAATTAAATGGGTTGGTGTCCCAACATTTTTTATTCCTGTTCGACCACACCAGTTAGGTTTCAATCTGGTTTTCTTATCAAAGGTCAAGCTAATTTATTTAATAATTGAGAACTATAAACTGGCCAAATGTGAATTGGGGTGGGTGTGTGTGCAAGAATGTGCCCTGAGATGACCTGACACCAGTAAGGTTAGATTTACCGTATATACTCACGTATAAGTCGGGTCTTCAAACCCAATAAATCGATCATAAAATCAGACCCCTACTTATACATCCATTCAAAAATACAACACTTACATTTTTTGCCTCCTCCAATCTCATATCAGTTTCTCAGATACATCGAATTTTGTTGCAGCAGCACAGTTACCAATTTTTTTCGCCACTTCAATGGCTTTTTATTTAAAACCAGCTTCATATTTTCTTCTGATCGAATGCTCCATCGTAGATAAGGGATGCTCTTACGATAAAGGTGTATGAGGATGTGAGATACAAAAAACACAAATCAGTGCAAACATCGCTTCAGAAAGTTCGTGTGGTCACATAGACACAACAGAGAGAGAGTGAGAGGTTAGGAGCTCACGCTGATACAGCGCATTGCTGCACCTACATAGAAAAAAAGGCTGTGGTTACTCTTTCAGGTGGGCGTTAGCATATCATAATCTCTTAGACCAATAGCATGAGTTTTCCACATTCGACTTATTCAACCGACATTATAAAATACCAGAAATTATACTGTAAAATCAAGCCATGACTTATCCGCAGGAGAACTTAAACGCGAGTATATACAGTATTTGTAAAAGTATATTTCACACTGGACTTGATAAGAATAAATTAATTTGAATTGATCGTAATGTTTCAAATGAAGTGTGGTGAATGCACTTTTTAATAATCTGCCTGTCAGTCTAAATGTTGAAAAGGTGTTTAATGATGTAGGCTTTAATCCTAGATCCAAGTTCCCTTAATTAATTTCATAATGACTTTTTTATCTTTTTTATTCCTCACCCTCTTTTAATGTGCCTGTCAACAACAACATTTATTTTTATAGCACATTTTCAGACAAACAATGTAGCTCAAAGTGCTTTGCAGGATGTCAAAGAGAAAGTTACAAGAAAGGAAAAACAATTATGATTAGTCAATAATAAGAAACAAAAAAAGGGTAAAGTCACATGGCTGGGAGGACAGACAAAAACTCCAGTTTGGCTGGAGAAAAAACAAAATCTGCAGGGGTTCCAAGGGCAAAAGACCACCCAGCCCACACATATTCCCTGTTAATTAAAGGGATTGCCAGACTATTATAGTTTTCAAATATATGTCTGTTATTTTCCTCTTTCATTGTCTGTAACTGTTGGAGGTCTCACTATTGTTTTAGTATGATAAAACATTCACAAAGAGAAGAGCAGCAGCATAGCAGACATGTAAACCGTTGAACTAACGATCTCTTGAAGGAAATAAGCAGATCTACCTTCCACTATAGACATGTCAGTACAGTAATCCCTCCTCCATCGCGGGGGTTGCGTTCCAGAGCCACCCGCGAAATAAGAAAATCCGCGAAGTAGAAACCATATGTTTATATGGTTATTTTTATATTGTCATGCTTGGGTCACAGATTTGCACAGAAACACAGGAGGTTGTAGAGAGACAGGAACGTTATTCAAACACTGCAAACAAACATTTGTCTCTTTTTCAAAAGTTTAAACTGTGCTCCATGACAAGACAGAGATCACAGTTCCGTCTCACAATTAAAAGAATGCAAACATATCTTCCTCTTCAAAGGAGTGCGCGTCAGGAGCAGATCATGTCACAGAGATAGAGAGAGACAAAAGCAAACAAATCAATAGTGCTGTTTGCCTTTTAAGTATGCGAAGCACCGCGGCACAAAGCTGTTGAAGGCGGCAGCTCACACCCCCTCCGTCAGGAGCAGACAAAGAGAGAGAGAGAGAGAGTTTGTTTTTCAAGCAAAAATCAATACGTGCCCTTCGAGCTTTTAAGTATGCGAAGCACCGTGCAGCATGTCCTTCAGGAAGCAGCTGCACACAGAAGGTAGCAACGCCCTATCGTCTAGGTGTGCGAACAGCCCCCCTGCTCACACCCCCCTACGTCAGCGCAAGAGAGAGAGAGAGAGAGAAAGTAAGTTGGGTAGCTTCTCAGCCATCTGCCAATAGCGTCCCTTGTATGAAATCAACTGGGCAAACCAACTGAGGAAGAATGTACCAGAAATTAAAAGACCCATTGCCCACAGAAACCCGCGAAGCAGCGAAAAATCCGTGATATACAGTATATGTGAATTTTGTTACTTTTATTTACTATTACTGATGTGTTGATTTCAGCATTTGAAACTACATACCTTGGAATCCGAACTTAATCTGTTCCAGAACCCCGTTTGAGTTCCAAATCGTTCGAGTTCCAAGACAATTTTTTTCCCTTTAAAATAATAGAAACTGGACTGATCTGTTCCTAGGTCCCACGAACTTGAATTTTAATAGTAAATACACTGGATTTTAAGGTAAAATATTAACAAATAATAATAATATTTGAACAAAAATGTAAATTTATAAAATTAAAAATATAAAAACCTGTTTTTCATTAATCCAAACTAAGAGGAGTTTTCTAACTCTTTCATACTTTTCAATCTCCTAGAGATCAGTATCGTAACCCCTTTCGCCACATCAGCTACTTTGATAGCTTCTTTATTTTTCAAAATCGTACTAACATTTGATTTAGGCATCCAGAACATAGTAGCGAGATCAGCCACATGAGTACCGCTTTCATGCATAGCGATAAGATCTTTCAATTGATAAGATCAATTGTAGCTCTAACAGCTTTCCTCTTACTCTTATTTTCCTCACTACACTTTTTAGGACCCATGGCGAATACACTAAGTTGTTATTATAGAAAAAAAAATAACACAAAACAGGCACAAAAGCATAAAATTAGCAGCAAAAATAGCACAGCTATTCACTACAGCTTCCAACAATGAATTGAAGGACAAAGCGAATGGGTAGCCTGAGCATTGGGGAAACGTACGCACAAACACACATGAACAACATGCTGGGCGTTCGGATTCCAAAGCAGCATTCAGATTCTGGGGCAAAATTTGCTTGAAGTTGTTCGAGTTCTGGAGTGTTCGGATTCCGGGGGCAATACTGTATTTGTAGCTATACAAGCACTGGTGTTACTACACCTCTGGTGAGGTGACTCTTCTCAGAGTAAATCTTTCATATTTAAATAGCTTAATTACATAGATACGTAGAGTGTCACATATTTAATTCTGTTTAAATAGTGATATTGTTTAAGAAACAATAATCTTCAGATCATTTTGACACAGACACGGCACCTTGATGAACAGCAGCTAATTACTGCAGGCCACATATTGCCTGACTTATCAAAATTATTTATTGCAGAATTTAGGTAGCTGTCTTTAAGCAACAAGCCATGAAAAACTGATTACAGTCTTGTCAGTGTATTATCAATGAAAAAAGCAATAGGCTCAATAATTTAGCTCACAGAAAGAAGGATTGAATTGTAATTCAACATGCAGAATTGAGACACTGGACAGAACGTGAAGTATGCCTGTGTGTTTGGATTTTAGCCCAGACCACGAGAGATTGATAGGGTTTTCTGACCAACCAGGCCGGCTGTAGAGACACCAGTTCATATCCTACCAGGACATGTCACTTTCAAAGCCCAATTACACGTAGTTTAATCTCAAAATTCTGATGAGTTATTAAGTGATGAACTTCATATAGTTGTCTCTCTCAGACAGACGCAGCTTCTTCATCTGTTATTAACTGCTGTTTCAAATACAAATTTAAGAAATG
Source organism: Erpetoichthys calabaricus (assembly GCF_900747795.2). Taxonomy (NCBI): domain Eukaryota; kingdom Metazoa; phylum Chordata; class Cladistia; order Polypteriformes; family Polypteridae; genus Erpetoichthys; species Erpetoichthys calabaricus. The sequence continues at coordinate 106,363,975 of NC_041397.2, read as the reverse complement.
AAAGCATGACGTTTTAAATACAAATTTAGTAGGAAGAGAAGATGTGAACCTTTTGTATTCACTAACATTCAAAAATTAGGAAACGATAGGCCTAATAGAGCAGAGAATTGGAGGGCTTAAGACATGCCTGCTAGTTTATCTCGTGACATTTTTCTTTGTGTATTCGTTCAGTGCCCCCCTGATCCTTTGTTTTGGACTCATGGATTACCCTTTGAAGCTGGTTTTAAATGTGTGTGCTTCAAACCTCACATTTCTCCCTAGTTCTACTTAAACTGATAAGTTGACCACTATGTGATTAAATCCAGACGGTAATTGTAGTGGAGTGCTCAGCTGGAAGCCGGGATTATTCCCATTGCTGAAGCTCACAGGTGTCCAGATGAGCTGGCTTTCAGTGATACAGCAGTCGTGATTTGACATAGTCGGACATAGTCGTAGTGGAGTGTTTGTGCTTGGGTTTTGTAAGGGCTTAGCAAAGGGATTCTAAGTAGAGCTTGTGTGTCATGAATAAAGTAATCATTGTGAATCTATCTATCTATCTATCTATCTATCTATCTATCTATCTATCTATCTATCTATCTATCTATCTATCTATCTATCTATCTATCTATCTATCTATCTATCTTATCATCTCTTTGATATTCTGGTGATTAGTCTCTTCACTTGGATGACCAACTAAAAGTGTGATGTTTAGAAAATTAAAGAAACATTTAGAAAGAATTCAGAAGTACACAACTTACCTTCCCAGAACAAGAAAAGTGCCTCTCAAGTACTCTTTCTGGGGAGACATAGCATTTTAGAGAACTGTCGAGAGAAAAAGACAGCGCTGCTCATTAAGTGGAAGTGACTAAGTGAGTGTTTCAACACCACTTGAAAATGACTGGGGCTGATAACGTCCACTTGTGGGAACACGTCGGATAATGAAATATAATGTGTAAGCTTTCATTTTCCCTTTTTAATCATTGTAATGACTTCAGGATTCCATTATGATGCATAAATTACAAATGATACAGTACTTAGAAATGAAATAAAAGCTTAAGGTCAAGGGTTCAACAAGAGCTTTATTATGAATGTAATATGACTTGATGAAAAGGTATTATACTATTGTCCATCCATCCATCCATTTTCCAACCCGCTGAATCCGAACACAGGGTCACGGGGGTCTGCTGGAGCCAATCCCAGCCAACACAGGGCACAAGGCAGGAACCAATCCCGGGCAGGGTGCCAACCCACCGCAGGACACACACAAACACACCCACACACCAAGCACACACTAGGGCCAATTTAGAATTGCCAATCCACCTAACCTGCATGTCTTTGGACTGTGGGAGGAAACCGGAGCGCCCGGAGGAAACCCACGCAGACACGGGGAGAACATGCAAACTCCACGCAGGGAGGACCCGGGAAGCGAACCCAGGTCCCCAGGTCTCCCAACTGCGAGGCAGCAGCGCTACCCACTGCGCCACCGTGCCGCCATTATACTATTGTACCTAACTATATTGTAAAAAAAAAGATACATTTTATATTATATATATATCACACTCTTTTAAATCATTGGTGATGCTGTATTTAAGATTGAATTCAATTTAAACAACATTACCTTTTATGCCACATATGTGACAACTAAGGGTCGAGATTAAAGCTGAAGGGCTAAGGAAAGTTTCAAGGGCAGGAAGCTAAAGGATTTGCCTAAATAAGGCCTTTCTTTCCCTATAAAGGTTTAAAAGTCAGGAGCAGGAGAGCTTTTCTTATGGTTTTAAGCATTCTTCAAATAAATGCTTTATCTTCATGCTTCATTAATTTTGGATTTTTTTTATCTCCTCACTTACTTTAATGTGAACTTTCCCTACTTACAAATAAAAAGTTTACAGAATAATAGTGTATGCTTCGACACAAATGCAGCAGCAGCCAATCTCAAGTATTAATTATCTTTAGGGTATTATTGCATTATCTCTCTGTATTTAGTCAAAGACAGACACACTACCGTATCCCATATAGTTTCCCTAAGTACCCTATATAACATTTTGATCACATAACATCCAAATCGCGCACAGAATGTATTGTGGACGTTAAGCTGTACAAACCTGTATCTGGATTCTTAATAGAGTGGCTGGTGATCAAACCAACAAAGTATCATCCTTGGTTCCTCTAGTGTTTTCTAGAAGAGTCTGGCTGTGGATCTCCAATGGCAAACCTTTCTGTGTGTAGACACACATTTCAGAAAACACCAGGCAATGAAATCTAATAAAAAAAAAAGGAATGGTGCTTAAGGATGTTAGATGTGCACTTCATTTCCACTGCAGACAGAAGGCAGGCCTTCCAAACCCGCATCACCTCCACCTCCACCTCCAGCTGCAGGCCCCTGGATAACATCAGAAGGTCCTGTGATGAGGGATCTGCCACTGGAGGTCTGCAGCCAGACTCTATTGCTGTGAAGTGGTGACCTTGAGACTTTTTGGATTTGACCATCACCCAGAAGTGCATGGGAAAGGTACTGTATATACACAATGTATTATTATTATTATTAAAGTGTTGACTAGACATAGTCGAGTTGTTGTGGCATAAGATGAGGAAATAGGAAAGCCACATCTGAGGTTATTATTGCATTGTTATAAGTAACTGCAAATTTGACAGTCTGATGTCCTGTGCTGCACTGCAGGCTAGCTCAGCAGTTCTCAAACTGTGGGGCGGCGCAAAGTAACAAAAAAGGGGGCGCGAATGTTGCCATATGTGGCTTAATTTCGCTATTCATAGGGAAATTTTAAACTTGTAGTGGTGTGTCGGCAGCAAAAAATATAGGAATACATTTTATTAGGGTTTGAAAAAAATGTTAGGGGGCGCAATTAAAACTGTTATGAAAACTCGGGTCGCAAATACTTAGGTTGAGAAGGTTGAGAAACGCTGGGCTAGCTCATGTCTGGAGGTTGGAAGGCCATCTTGAGACCACATACCTGCAGAGCCTACACTCAATCATTTGCATTTCCATCCATCCATTGTCCAACCCGCTGAATCCGAACACAGGGTCACGGGGGTCTGCTGGAGCCAATCCCAGCCAACACAGGGCACAAGGCAGGAACCAATCCCGGGCAGGGTGCCAACCCACCGCAGGACACACACAAACACACCCACACACCAAGCACACACTAGGGCCAATTTAGAATCGCCAATCCACCTAACCTGCATGTCTTTGGACTGTGGGAGGAAACCGGAGCGCCCGGAGGAAACCCACGCAGACACGGGGAGAACATGCAAACTCCATGCAGGGAGGACCCGGGAAGCGAACCCGGGTCTCCTAACTGCAAGGCAGCAGCGCTACCACTGCGCCACCATGCCACCCTCATTTGCACTCTTAATTCTTTTTTTTTGCATTTCTTTTGCACCTGAGTGTTTTTGTCTATTGTTGTGTATTCTTGTTTATTGCTGGAGGACTTGCAGAATAACATTTGCATTGTACTGAGTGCATACAGTATGACAATAAAGTTGAAGTTCAAGTTAGATAAGTGTGTAATTGTGTTCCATAATGGAGATGTGTCTCATCCTGGGTTGTTTTTTTCCTTTGTGATCAGGTGATAGACCATAGGATACGAATGGGGATACTAACCACATTTAATTGGCAGAGAAACAAAAAAAAACCAAAAGGCATACAATAAATGCATGGCTTTAAACGTCCATCTAAGAGTCTTGCTGTGCCAAGTTTACATCACCAATAGCTCTGTCCTCAATGAGGTGGAGGTCCAAAATGAGATGCCACCTTCCAGGGACTGTCCGTTTTTATGGCATCCAAGTGGAAGAAGAATATCCTGCTCTGGCCATTGTGGGCAGAGCTAGGCATCCTCCTTGGATGGCTTCTTGGAACCTCAGGTGAAAGAGAGGATATAGTTACCGATAGCGCCCACTCTCATCCAAGAGCAGAGCCACTTACCTCAGCAGAGCCAGGAAGGTAATCCTCAGGCACGCATACCTGACTTTTTATATTCTTATGGGACAGGTTTCATATCCCCAGAAGCAGGGGATTCAGAAAATGGGTGATTCGATAATTATGTGTTAAGCATTTACCTATTGGTTAAGGCCACTGCAGCTTCACAACCCTGTTGATGTGGAGTTTGTTCCTTCTCCCCAAGTCAGAGGCGTATTTTTCATTGTTTTCGGGTTTCTTCACATATCTTAAACAACTGCATATTAGCTAAGTGAGTGCAATACAACACAATACAATTTATTTTTGTATATCCCAAAATCACACAAGAAGTGCCACAATAGGCTTTAACAGGCCCTGCCTCTTGACAGCCCCCCAGCCTTGACTCTATAAGAAGACAAGAAAAAACTCCCAAAAAAACCCTTCTAGGGAAAAAATTGAGGAAACCTTGGGAAAGGCAGTTCAAAAAGAGACCCCTTTCCAGGTAGGTTGGGTGTGCAGTGGGTGTCAAAAAGGAAGGGGGTCAATACAATGCAATACACAGAACAGAACACAAGTAATCCTCAATACAATACAATAGTGCAATAAAAATATTACAAGTACGGAGCAGAATTTAACAGTAGATGATATCACATAATATGATTTGGATTTGTTTAGAGTCCTGGAGACCTCAGCCATCAAGCTGCCTCCCCCATTTGGCCACTGCTGGGCCAGCCAATCCAATGAAAGGCCCCTCTACCCCATGATTCCTGCGATCCTCCATCAGGGATGACTTTACCTTAGGCAGGCAAAACAACTTGGCAGGTGGGCTGTGGCACCAAGTGCCTCATTTGAGTACCGAGAAGAGAAACAGAATTGGTGAGGGTTAGTAACAACTTATAACTATCATGTTACTTATGTTTTAGTGCTAATGACTAACAACAGAGAGTGACAACAAGTTGCCAGTTTTTAACAATGTGTGAGTGTATTTTCTGCTATTGACTGCTGTTCTTGCAAACAATGCTTCTGGGATGTGCTAACGCTCCTCTAATACCATGTAATGCTTAAAGGCAGTTTACAAAATATATTTACAGTATGCCTTGATTGTTTACTCTAACATCTTTTATTAATCTTTAGAAACAAAGATTTTTTAAAGGAAATAAAAATTAAAACAAAAATCCACAAGTAATACATTCTTTCCATCAAATATTACAACAGAAACAATTTTGATTATATTATGACAAAATTAAGGGTGTGTAGGATGACTAGCATTGCCACATCATGCAGACGACTGTGCATCAGTGTGAAAATCGCATGTTCTCCAGTCATCTGTAGGAGTTTCTTTCCATGAGAAAGCACATGGTGTTAAGTCACCTAACATCACTAAACTGTCTCAAAGAGAGCGCGTGTCTGGCCCATGGTGGACTGGTATCTCATCCAGGATGGGGTCCTCCCTTTCACATGACCGTGCTAATCCCAGGGAGACCTTTAGGCACCCATGACCCTGAATTGAATTAGTCTGTCAGGAAGTGCACGTTGCGCAAAATAAAAGATAATTGTTTTAACAGTTTTAAACTTAAATGATAGCAAAAACATACAGAATCAAGAGAGAAACAGCAACAGTAAGCAATTTTAATCTAATTGAACATCAGCTGAATTAGTTTAATACTTACTTTGACCAAAGCCTTCACAGAGATCTCAGTTTTATTTTGCTTAAAATTGATCCTATTGTGTTTTTATGTCCTTATTTTCCCTGAGTGATTTTTGATTAAAATATTGTTTCCTTTTATTTTCTGTTAATAATTTTTGTGTATTCCGTTTTTGATTAAGAACCCATTTTAATCTGTTATTAGATGTTGTTATATATTAATTTCACATTTTTGCTAGCTGTTTTTCAACCTATAATAACCTTATGCTGTTAAATTGTTAAAAAAATAACTGACAGAAAGTAAATCCATGACAGCTGGCAGAGGTTATCTGAAGAAATTTGACCTTTGCAGAGTTAGTGATCAAGAAAATTTACAAAGGTACTGCTGCTCAAACTCTGACATTTCTAATGTTTGTCTTATGTGATTTCACTGTTTCTTTTTTTATTGAGTCCTAGCATTGGACTAAATTAGGCATAACATCCAGAAAAGTGTGGTAATCAGGAAAGTATTTTAGACTGATCAATCTCATGAAGTTCTGGTTGAATCAATGCACACAAGTCGGGCGCCACAAGCAGGTGATTCTGGGTTCAAACTATTCAAATACACTGCTGAGAGCTGATCCAGAAAAGTGGGTCTACTTCTGGTCACCACACATAACAAAACATACAAAGCAGCACCAGAAGCTGTAGAGTAAACAGCAATCACGTTTACCCATGAACTGAAAAGGCATGTCCTGCTACAAGCAGGTTAAGGGAAAAGAGAATCTCTAACATTAAAGAAAAAAGGCTACTTGGCGGCCTAACTTACGGCTTCAGAATTCTGAACCATATGCTCAGGGACACCTTTACAAACTAAAAAGAACTCCATCCAAGAAGTAGTTCTTCATGTAAAGGGTCATCCACATTTGGAACAGACTCAAAGTCATGTAGTGTACCATTACCATTAAAAAAGATATTTTATGAGGAAGTCGGGAGTGACAGAGAAGTACATAAGAGTTGTAGAGGATATGTACGAGGGAAGTGTGACAGTGGTGAGGTCTGCAGTAGGAGCGATGGATGCATTCAAGTTGGAGGTGGGATTACATCAGGGATTGGTTCTGAGTCCTTTCTTATTTGCAATGGTGATGGACAGGTTGACAGACGAGATTAGACAGGAGTCCCCGTGGACTATGATGTTTGCTGATGACATTATGATATGTAGCGATAGTAGGAAGCAGGTTGAGGAGACCCTGGAGAAGTGGAGATATGCTCTGGAGAGGAGAGGAATGAAGGTCATTAGGAACAAGACAGAATACATGTGTGTAAATAAAAGAGAGGTCAGAGGAATGGTGAGGATGCAGGGAGCAGAGCAGGCGAAGGTGGATGAGTTTAAATACTTGGGATCAACAGTACAGAGTAATGGGGATTGTGGAAGAGAGGTGAAAAAGAGAGTGCAGGCAGGGTGGAATAGGTGGAGAAGAGTGTCAGGATTGATTTGTGACAGACGGGTATCAGCAAGAGTGAAAGGAAAGGTCTACAGGATGGTAGTGAGACCAGCTATGTTATTTGGGTTGGAGACGGTGGCACTGACCACAAAGCAGGAGACAGAGCTGGAGGTGGCAGAGTTAAAGACGCTAAGATTTGCTTTAGGTGTGACGAGGATGAATAGGATTAGAAATGAGTACATTAGAGGGTTAGCTCAAGTTGGACGGTTGGGAGACAAAGTCAAAGAGGCAAGATTGCGTTGGTTTGGACATGTGCAGAGGAGAGATGCTGAGTATATTGGGAGAAAGGATGTTAAGGATAGAGCTGCCAGGGAAGAGGAAAAGAGGAAGACCTAAGAAGGTTTATGGATGTGATGAGAGAGGACACGCAGGTGATGGTTGTAACAGAACAAGATGCAGAAGACAGAAAGATATGGAAGAAGATGATCCGCTGTGGCAACACCTAACGGGAGCAGCCAAAAGAAGAAGAAGATTGAGACATCTTACCCAATAGCTAACTAAGTGAAGTTAGTGATCTGTCTTACACTGCTAATATTTCCCTTGCTATCTAACTTGAAGGAAAAGGCCACAACCAGAAAATTCCTCCCAAAGCACAAACCTCTGAGGCACTTCATGTTATACATGGGGCAATAATTAAATTAAAAATTAAACTAAATAAACCACATATTGGACCTGGCAATAATTAAAATTAGAAGGAGCAAAGAGCAAACATTATTTTCAAAAATAGAAACTTGCAATAAGCAAAATAACATGGGAATTAAACAAAGGATATTAATAAACAAGGAGAACTCTAAATGAACAAATCTCAGCTGAAAATTAAAAAATAAAATCAAAACCAGAAATCTCTAATTTGACAATTTGATTATTTACAAAATTCAGACAATTGCTTAGCAGAAAGAGAGTCAAAGAAGCAGCAATAAAGTTACCCATAACCAAAGAAATATAAAAAAACAGTAAATCCAAATGAATCAAAGCAATAGAAAAGTACCTTGGGAATAATTTGTGGAGAAAAGAAGCCAAAGGCAAATGCCACAGCAAAGAGCCAAGGCATTAACAAGTCTTTAATTCTCCTGAGGGGACTGCAACTCTGTTAGCTTCAACATCAGAGGACTAGAGACCAGTTGGAGGCCCCATCCCCTTTGGCACCAGACTGTCTTGAAAACAATTAGGAGAAATGAGTAAAAGGAACAGGGGCAAAATAAACATGGAGAAAGGGTTAGAGTCAGTGTCATCAATACTCAATAAATACATTTTCACAAAAAAAAGTAATAAATAAAAAGCCAGTCCTAACAATCCTAAACCCTGAAAAAATGAACACCCTAAGACTATAGTTTGCCAAATGCAAATTCAAATAAAACTGAAATCAGATCAAAAAGTAACAGAAGTGCAGTGCAATATACAGTTGTGTAGCTGAGCCAGTCATCATAATTAAGAGAAAAGCCAAGCAAAATGACACCTTTTATTGGCTAACTGAAAAGATTACAATATGCAAGCTTTCGAGGCAACTCAAGCCCCTTCTTCAGGCAAGATGTAATCGTATTGATGTAATTAACAAATGGAACAAAGGAGGGAATGCAAGGAAGGGGTAAGGCTCTAACTAAACTGTGACAAATGCCACTCATAACCTCTCTCAAGAATTGCCTGGTAAAAGGGAATCCAAATGAACTAGCGTTAAAAATCTTAGCCAACCCACAGAGATGGTAATCTATAAGGTTTATGGAGTCATTAGTTACACATGTGCAGAGTACAGTGAAATTTGTAGCTGTGTATTCTAATCATCTGTCGTGAACTGGTAGTCCCAAGCACTAAAGATTTCTAAAGCATGTAGTTCCAAACACTTCCTATAATGCCTAATAGAGGGGGATATCACAGCCAAGCCATAGCTAGTAATAAGGGCAAGCACCATATCTTTATTAAATAAAAAGGTTTATTTCACAAAAAACTCTGTACGTTTGTAAAATTCCATAGAGCTCACTAGGCAAAAAGAAGTTGCCAGTAAAGGCAATCCTAGGTGAACAAGTCCAAAGAATAGTCAAAATATAGATACTTAAAAATACAATGAATCCCAAGAAAAACACAAATTTAAACTTAAAAACACTCACCAAACTCCCAAGCAAATTTGAAATGAACTGCCCAAAACTGTGAAAGACCTTCTGGATTTTGAGGGTGGAGGGTAGCTCCTGGTGGTGGCTAGCAGGTGTTCCTGCCTCTTGGGGGACCACCCACAAAACACATGGAGCATAAAACAGACAGCTTACATCTCTCTATTATAATAAAAAAATCTTGGGAGATGAAACTTTTTATCCTGCGATGACACGTGATCTTTTTCAGAGAGATACTTTCACGTCCCGCTAGACAAGACTTTGTGCCAGGAGATTTAATCACGCCTGGGACCGGAAATAAAAGACAAAGAGTAAATGACAAAGTAGAAAGTCGTAAAAACGCGATACACATGCAGAGCAGGTTAGAGATAATGAAAGTACAAAAATTCGAAAGTCTCAGAAAAATGATAGTAAATATTGCATTAGCGCAAACAAATGGAAATTATTAATCGGTGAAATAACAGAACAGCAAAAAGAGATCAAATATATTGTTCGGATTTAAATTTCAAGTCTGAGACTTGCAGATAGTCTACTGCTTGTTACCATCAGGGAAAAGTAGTGTTTCTTTCCAATGAAGAGGCGTATCCGCGAGAATTAAAAGATTTGTTTTTTGGTGAAAGTGAAATCCCGCGAGAGAAAATTTCAAGCCCCGCAAGACAAGACTTTATGCAAAGAGGTTTGGAAAAGTCCTGCCGACATCTAAAACATTTACAACCACACACACGGTTCAATCATTTCTCATTTGTGTTAATGCTATTGTCAGACACAGTTCGTGTAGAGAGAAAGAAACAATATGCACTCACAGGCAGTTATACGTTATGTTGTCACAAGGTAATTCCAAAGACGGAATCAAAATTCAATGCGATATTGACGGAAAGGTAAAAGCAAAAAGAGATCGAATATATAGACATAGGTGATATGACAGAAGTATTTAGATATTGTTTGGCTTTAAAGTCGGAGACTTGTAGATCGTATAATTTGTGTTGCCATCAGTAGTGTTTCTTCCCAATGAAGAGAACCTTTCTGCGAGAATTAAACGTTTTGTTGTTTGCGAGAAGTTGCTGGCGTGTAGCATAGGCAGGGGGGTTGGTGAGCAAAGTGAGCAGGGGCCAAAGCCCCCTAGTTCATAAACAAAATCAAAACCAAATAATAATGCACATTAACAACATACTGTACATCAAAGAATCAAAAATGCACAAAAAGGGCATAACACATGAAATGCTTCAAGAAAGTGTTGTCTGAAAGTAAGAGTGAGCCGTTTGCAGTAGATATGGGGTGCAAGTCCTCCACGATATGTGAAGCAATAAGAAGTTGTAGCGGAGAAGGCGCAACAGCAGACTTGCTTTGAGCAGTGATATCTTTGTTCTGTTGTGTTGTGACTGATGGAAGCATATAATGTAACAGTAAATGAGTTGTTACTGCTGGGTACTGTAGCTAAAAATCAAGAATACGAAAATCAGTGCAGATTTTAAGTCCATCCATCCATCCATCCTCTTCCACTTCTCCGAGATCAGGTCGCGGGGGCAGCAGCTTGAGCAGAGATGCCCAGACTTCCCTCTCCCTGGCCACTTCTTCTAGCTCTTCAGGGGGAATTCCAAGGTGTTCCCAGGCCAGCCGTGAGACATAGTCCCTCCAGCGTGTCCTGGGTCTTCCCCGGGGCCTCCTCCCGGTTAGACGTGCCCGGAACACCTCACCAGGGAGGCATCTAGAAGGCATGATGATCAGATGCCTAAGCCACCTCATCTGACTCCTCTCGATGCAGAGGAGCAGTGGCTCTACTCTGAGCTCCTCCCGGATAACCAAGCTTCTCACCCTGTCTTTAAGGGAAAGCCCAGACACCCTGCGGAGGTGAGGGTAGGAACATAGATCGACCATTAAATTGAGAGCTTTGCCTTATGGCTCAGCTCCTTTTTTACCATGACAGACCGATGCAGAGCCCACATCACTGTGGACGCCGCACCGATCCGCCTGTCGATCTCCCTCTCTATTCTTCCCTCACTCGTGAACAAGACTCCAAGATACTTGAACTCCTCCACTTGGGACAGGATCTCGCCCCCAACCCTAAGAGGGCACTCCACCCTTTTCCGGCTGAGGACCATGGTCTTGGATTTGCAAGTGCTGATTCCCATCCCAGCCGCTTCACACTTGGCTGCGAACCGATCCAGAGAGAGCTGAAGATCCTGGCCTGATGAAGCAAACAGGACAACATCATCTGCAAAAAGCAGTGACCCAATCCTGAGTCCACCAAACCGGACCCCCTCAACACCCTGGTTGCACCTAGAAATTCTGTCTATAAAAGTTATGAACAGAATCGGTGACAAAGGGCAGCCCTGGCGGAGTCCAACTCTCACTGGAAAAGGGTTTGACTTACTGCCGGCAATGCGGACCAGGCTCTGACACAGATCGTACAGGGACCGAACAGCCCTTATCAGGGAATCTGGTACCCCATACTCTCAGAACACCCCCACAGGACTCCCCGAGGGACACGGTCGAATGCCTTTTCCAAGTCCACAAAACACATGTAGACTGGTTGGGCAAACTCCCATGAACCCTCCGGGACCCTGCCAAGGGTGTAGAGCTGGTCCACTGTTCCGTGACTAGGGCGAAAATCACACTGTTCCTCATGAATCTGAGGTTCGACTATCTGATGGACCCTCCTCTCCAGGACCCCGAATAGACTTTTCCAGGGAGGCTGAGGAGTGTGATCCCTGAGTAGTTGGAACACACCCTCTGGACCCCTTCTTAAAGAGAGGGACCACCACCCCGGTCTGCCAGTTCAGAGGCACTGTCCCCGATGTCCATGCAATGTTGCAGAGGCATGTCAACCAAGACAGTCCTACAACATCCAGAGCCTTGAGGAACTCCGGGCGTATCTCATCCACCCCTGGGGCCCTGCCACCAAGGAGTTTTTTGACCGCCTCGGTGACCTCAGTCCCAGAGATGGGAGAGCCCACCTCCGAGTCCCCAGGCTCTGCTTCCTCATTGGAAGGCATGTTAGTGGGATTGAGGAGGTCTTTAAAGTACTCCCCCCACCGACCCACAATGTCCCGAGTCGAGGTCAACAGCGCACCATCCCCACCATATACAGTGTTGACACTGCACTGCTTCCCCTTCCCGAGATGCTGGATGGTGGACCAGAATCTCCTCAAAGCCGTCCAGAAGTCATTCTCCATGGCCTCCCCAAACCCAATCCCATGCCCGAGTTTTTGCCTCAGCAACCACTGAAGCCACATTCCGCTTGGCCTGCCCGTACCTGTTAGCTGCCTCCGGAGTCCCACAGGACAAAAAGGTCCTGTAGGACTCCTTCTTCAGCTTGATGGCATTCCTCACCGCCAGTGTCCACCAACAGGTTCGGGGATTGCCACCACGATAGGCACCGACCACCTTACGGCCACAGCTCCGGTCAGCCGCCTCAATAATAGAGGCACGGAACATGGCCCATTCAGACTCAATGTCCCCCACCTCCCTCAGGACATGGTTGAAGTTCTGCCGGAGGTGGAAGTTGAAGCTACTTCTGACAGGGGACTCTGCCAGACATTCCCAGCAGACCCTCACAACACGTGTGGGCCTACCAGGCCTGACCGGCATCCTCCCCCACCATCAAAGCCTACTCACCACCAGGTGGTGATCAGTTGACAGCTCCGCCCCTCTCTTCACCCGAGTGTCCAAGATATGTGGCTGCAAGTCCGATGACATGACCACGAAGTCGATCATTGAACTGAGGCCTAGGGTGTCCTGGTGCCAGGTGCACATATGGAGACCCCTATTCCTGAACATGGTGTTCGTTATGGACAATCCGTGACGAGCACAGAAGTCCAATAACAAAACACCAATTGGGTTCAGATCGGGGGGGGGGGGGGGGCATTCCTCCCAATCACGCCCTTCCAGGTCTCACTGTCATTGCCTACGTGAGCATTAAAGTCTCCCAGCAGAACGAGGGAGTCCCCAGCAGGTGCGCCCTCTAGCACCCCCTCCAGGGACTCCAAAAAGGGTGGGTACTCCAGACTTTTGTTCGGCGCATACGCACAAACAACAGTTAGGACCCGTCCCCCCACCCGAAGGCGGAGGGAGGCTACCTTCTCATCTACTGGGGTGAACTCCAATGAACAGGCTCCAAGTTGGGGGGCAATAAGTATACCCACACCCGCTCGGCACTTCTCACCGGGGGCAACTCCAGAGTGGTAGAGAGTCCAGCCCCTCTCAAGGAGATTGGTTCCAGAGTCCACGCTGTGCGTTGAGGTGAGCCCGACTATATCTAGCTGGAACCTCTTGACCTCGTACACTAGCTCAGGCTCCTTCCCCTTCAGAGAGGTGACATTCCACATCCCAAGAGCCAGCTTCTGTAGCCGAGGATCAGACCGCCAAGGTCCCCGCCTTCGGCCATCACCCGAATCACACTGCACCCAACTTCCTTGCCCCCTCCTACAGGTGGCGAGCCCATGGGAAGGGGGCCCATGGGAAGATTTTAAGTAGTTTGCTAAAAGATTCATATTATTATTTTTCAGGTCACGTTAACTGCAATATTATTCATTACTTATCAAAAGGTGCATGATATATTACTCCTGTTACTGTATATACATACAGTATATATTACTACTCTGGCTAGTGCCCTTTGTGCCCAGTGTGGGTGTTATGTTATTTTGTACCCTTGTCAAAGCTTATTTGTGCCTCAATCGACTGTTTGGTAGCTCACCCGTGTAGCTGGGGTTATTATGATCTCCACTTTAACCGAATTGCTAATTACAAGCAATGCTGAAAACTGAACTGTATCACTAAGTCCCAATAAATGAGAAGCAAGTACAGCTGAGTGTGCAGATTAGTATCAACAGAATATGGCTGACCGGCTGAAGGCTTTTGAGTGTCTATTAGAAGGATATGGATTCAGCAGCCAACATTTACACTCCTTCGGTCCAGCTGCCAGGAAAACTGTTCTGTTCATTTGAATTTGTTGTGTACCCTTGGATTCTACACACTAATAAAACACAGAACGGTTATAATAACAGTGTGCACCAAAACGCAATTCTACAAAGCTGCTATAAGAAGGAAAGTTTTATGTTATTGCAGGAAATGCGACACCAGTCCGTAAAAGCGTGCGGGCTCCAGCCAACAGAAAGTGGCAGAAACAAAAGTACTTTGAAAGCTAAACAGCGCCACCTGCAGGCAACTGAGATGCTTACATTTACAAATAAATCGGGACCCGCACTTCACAAGGAAATACAGTACCTCAGATTCAGTAAGTATTCAGTATTTGAATATTGTTTAACGTTGTCTTAAAATCATTTAAATTAATTTTCCCTCTCATAAAGCAGCACTCAGTACCCCAGAATTACAATACAAAAACAGGATTTTAGAGATAAATATATTTAAAAAAATACCTGAAATTGAAGCTCCTTTGGCAGCGATTCCAGCCTGGAGTCTTCTTGGGTCGGATGTGACAAGCTTCACATACCCTGATTTGGGGATTTTCTGCTATTATTGCCTGCAGATCCTCTCAAGCCTTCTTAGGTTGCATGGTGACCACCAGTAGACAGCTATTTGCAGGTCTCTCCAGAGATGTTTAACAGGGTCCACGTCCAGGCTCTGGCTGGGCCACTCCTGTGTTGTCTTTGCTTTGTGTTTAGGGTCATTGTATTACTGGAAGGTGAACCTTCAGCCCAGTCTGAGGTCCACAGTGCACTGAAGCAGGTTTTCATCAAGGATATCTCCATATGTTGCACCATTCAGCTTTCCAGTCCCTGGTGCTGAATATCAACCCCACAACAGTGGTTTACCTTTGGAATGGTACTGCACAGGTGGTGAATGGTGCCTGGTGTCCTCCAGACATGATCCTAATCTTGGTTTTCATCAGAGAAGAGAATCTTGTTATTCACAATCGGAGAATCCTTTAGGTGCCTCTTTGTAAACTACAAATGGTCTTCTGTTTTTCTTTTACTAAGTAGAGGTCTGTCTGAGGCTAATCGGTCATAAAGCCCAGATCAATGGAGTGTTGGAGTGATGGTTGTTCTTCTGGAAGCTTCTCTTATTTCCAGTGGTTCTGGAACCACTGGGTTCTTGGTCACCTCCCCTACCATGGCCCTTCTCCCATAATTGCTCAGTTGGGCTGGATAGCTGACCCTAGAATGAGTCATGGTTGTTCCATAATTCTTTCATTTAAGAATTATGTTTGCCACTGTGCTCTTGGGAATGCTCATCAATGTTGCACGAATTGCTTTGTAGCCTTCCCTGGATCGGTGCCTTAACACAACCCTGTGTGTAAGCTCTGCAGGCAATTCCTTCGACTGCGTGTTTTGTTTTTGGCTTTGATACATGTTGTCAACTGCGGGACCTTCTACAGACAAGTGTGTACCTTTCATGAACCTGTTCACTCAATGGCATTAACCACAGGTGGACACCAAACAAGGTGTAGAAACATGTCAATGACGAGCAATAAAATGAGATACACCTGAGCCAAATGTCAAGTGTCATAGAAAAGTATCGTAATACTTGCGTCAATGTGATTTTTTTTTTATTTTTAATAAGTTTGCAAAAATTCCTAAAATCCTGGATACTTTCTAAATCCACTGTACGTGAATGATAAAAATTGCCAGTTTTATCGAATGCTTAGCACATGGAGCAAATGTCCAAAGAAGGTGCTTGAAGGTGTTACATACAGTAAAGACTGTTTGAATGTTCTGTACAGCCAGAAAGGAGCTGCCATTCCATAGACGAGCTGCTCGTCTCCATTTCAATGATCAACTACAACCTAGCGGGCTCGCTCCACAGCATGGGCGCAGTGCATGACCCACAACTGCCAGTGCAACAACTGTGAAAATATACATGGAGTCAATATAAAGTGCCATTGCACAATTTTATAGTATTTGTGTTTATTCTACATAAACAAATGATAATTATTAAAGGGGTAGAAATATTATTATTATTAATAGTATTATGAATAGGGCAGTATAGTGGTGCAGTGTTTAGCACTTCTGCTTCACAATTCTAGTGACTTGTGTTCAATTCTTCATCCTGTCACTTGCTGTTGTGATCACACCACGTTCACATGGTGGCCTCTCTCCCACCTCCTACAGCATCCATGTACATTAATTATCCATCTATCTGCATCCATCTTAGGGTCAAGGGGAGATGGAGTCTTTCGCACCAGTACCAGGGCAAAATGCAGATGCCAGTCCAAGATGGGGGGGGGGCAGTCTATGACAGATTTAAAGTCACCGATTAACCTAACGTGGCTTTGGGGCCTGACGTACACCAGCAGAAAAAAACACACAGACACAGGGACAGCCTGCAAAGTCTGCATTGGTGGGGCACAGGCTGTAATTTGAACCTGGGGGTCTTTAACTGTGAGACTGCAGAGCTAGCCAAGGTGCCCCTTGATTAATTGGCTACGATAAACAGGCCCGGTGTGATCGGTGAATTGACGTCCCAGCCAGCATTGAGTGTGCTTAATGCTGCTGAGAGAGGATCTGGCTTCTGTGCCCCTTTAACGGAGGGAGCAGGTTTAGGAAATTGATGATGATTATTATTATTAATATTAACAGCATTAAATTTCCACCTGCCATAAGTCTTAACAGAAGTTCTGCACACCCATCTTTAAATCTGACTGGACGCATCTTCAGATCTTCTTAATACTTTCACAACTTTTTTTTGTTTTTTGGTTTACACTTAAGCATATATTTTTTAGGGTGGTACGGGGTAAGCAGTGCTACCTAATGGATCTAGCGTCAAATCCTACACCCCATGGTTGATCAAGTAGAGTTTGAACCTCCTCTCTGTATCATTAAATTAAATTTGATAAACTTTATTAATCCCATGGGGAAATTTAGATGCATATAGCAGCAGAAACATAAAAATGGCAATCAATCAATCGATAAGTAAATAAGTAAATAAAAATAAACTTAAAAGGACATCAGGTGGAAGCATTAACTTGCCTGATAGCAGTGGGCAGAAAAGACCCCCAGAGGTATTGCTTAGCATGGCTTTCCATCTCACATCTCCAAAGACATGCAGGCTAGGTTAACCGGAAATTACCCATGAGATTCTGAGAGAGAGTGTGTGTGTGTGTGTGTGCGTGGGTAAGTGTGTTCATGTGTGTGCGTGTGTGTGTGGGTGTTAATGCCTGTGCGTGTGTGCGTGTGTGTGTGTTTGCTATGTGTCTGTGTCTGTGGGTATGTGTGTGTGTGTGTGTGTGTGTGTGTGTGTGTGTGTGTGTGTGTGTGTGTGAGTGCGTGTGTGTGTGTGTGTGTGTGAATGTGTGTTTGCTGTGTGTCTGTGTCTGTGGGTGTGTGTGCATGTGTGTGTGTGTGTGCGTGTGTTTGTGAATGTGTGCACTCTCTGCAGGGCTCTCCACCGACTGTGAATTGAATTATATTGGTTTGTTGAAGTTTTGCTGCCTACACATAGCACACAAATGTGATTGACTTGTTCCATCCATTATCAAAGCCAGCTAAAAGTGAAGCTTTGGGCACATCCCTAAAAGGATCGCCAGTTCATTATGAGGCACATTGACTGTTTTGCAACCAATTGTGCGCCAGCGATCAAACTAACACACATGTCTTCAGGGTAAACACTTATGAACATGGAGAAAATCAGCAGGAACACAGGGAGAACAAGCAAACTGCACACAGTTAGTAAATGATAAGCCAGGATTCGAAAGCAGTAGTCTGGAAGTCAGGATCACTAAGCACTGCGCCACCATACCACCTGTACACCAGCCTGTAGCAGACTACTGTGTATTGTTATTTCAATACACCTGACTAGGGTCACACAGTTTCATCTATATATATAAAATCCCTATGTGCGTCCAGGTGTCCGTGTGTGGGTGTCTTCTGATGAAGTGTGCATGCGCGGGGCATGGTGCGATGCGTGATATTACTGTCAGAGAAAGTTAGAGGCGTTTTACGGAAATACAAACCATTATTACTGCGAGAGGAAATTAAAGGTACACAATACAGTAATCCCTCGCTATATCGCGCTTCAATTTTCGCAGCTTCACTCTATTGCGGATTTTATATGTAAGCATATTTAAATATATATAGCGGATTTTTTGCTGGTTCGCGGATTTCTGATACACGCTTCCTCAGTTGGTTTGCCCAGTTGATTTCATACAAGGGACGTTATTGGCAGATGGCTGAGAAGCTACCCAATCAGAGTGCGTATTACGCATTAAATAAAACTCCTCAAATATATTGTGAGCACAGGGGCTGTTCACACCCCTAGAAGATACGGCCACTCCTCAAAAAACACTGACAGATTACCTTCACATTGCTCTCTTCCTTGCTGGGCTTAAATGTGGCTGTTTTGTCAAGCGATATGCTTCCTGCATGGTGCTTCGCATACTTAAAAACTCGAACGGCACGTATTGATTTGTAATTGTTTGTTTTTCTCTCTCTCTCTGACATTCTGTGCTCCTGACGGAGGGGGTGGGGGGGGGGGTTTGTTCGCACCACTAGACGATACGGACGCTCCTCTAAAAAAATACTGAAAGGCTACCTTAACATTGCTCCCTTCCTAGCAGCTGCGTTGTCCTGCGGTGCTTCGCATACCTAAAAGCCAAACAGCCCTATTGATTTGTTTGCTAGAGATTGTTTTCTCTATCTATGTGACATTCTGTGCTCCTGACACTCACTCCTTTGAAGAGGAAGATATGTTTGCATTCTTTTAATTGTGAGACGGAACTGTCATCTCTGTCTTGTCATGGAGCACAGTTTAAACTTTTGAAAAAGAGACAAATGTTTGTTTGCAGTGTTTGAATAACGTTCCTGTCTCTCTACAACCTCCTGTGTTTCTGCGCAAATATGTGACCCAAGCATGACAATATAAAAATAACCATATAAACATATGGTTTGTACTTCGCGGATTTTCACCTTTCACTAGGGGTTCTGGAACGCAACCCCCGCGATAGAGGAGGGATTACTGTACAGTGACGCATATTACAGCCACATACAAGCCAGTATTACTGCCAGAGGAGATTAAAGGCATATTACCGACGCGCACGCCTGTATTCCATCCATCCATTTTCCAACCCGCTGAATCCGAACACAGGGTCACGGGGGTCTGCTGGAGCCAATCCCAGCCAACACAGGGCACAAGGCAGGAAACAAGCCTGGGCAGGGTGCCAACCCACCGCAGGACACACACAAACACACCTACACACCAAGCACACACTAGGGCCAATTTAGAATCGCCAATCCACCTAACCTGCATGTCTTTGGACTGTGGGAGGAAACCGGAGCCCCCAGGGGAAACCCACACAGACACGGGGAGAACATGCAAACTCCACGCATGGAGGACCCGGGAATCGAACCCAGGTCCCCAGATCTCCCAACTGCGAGGCAGCAGCGCTACCCACTGCGCCACCGTGCCGCCCACGCCTGTATTACCGCCAAAGAAAATTAAAGGTATATTACGGACGTACAAGCCAGTAAAGATCTGCACCTTTGTTGCTCTTCACATATTCCAGAGCCATTTGAACTAAATTATCTACGAACGCCTTTATTCACCGCGCTCAATTGAGGTCGCCCTTTTGAAGCTCGCCTTTTTGTGCGCGCCCTTATTGAATAGAGCCGTACAAGACAGTATCACTGTCACAGAAAATTAAAGACACACAATACACGGCGGCAGCCCACGAAGAGCGGTCAGCTCAGCAAGTAAACATCAACAAAAGAAAGGCTGAAAGAAAGAAAAATACGACCAACAAAAAGAATGAGGTCAAAGTCCCATGCCATTTAATATAGACTGTTCCTACTAATGTTTATGCACTACTGTTCTAGCGCCCGTTATTGTAACGGGCTAAATGACTAGTTTTATATAAAACTTTAACAATACTAAATGATTTTCTTTTTGATTACATAAAATTTAGCACGATTTTGTCTTTAAAGAAATTAGATTTGTTTCTTAATTAGTGACATGCCATACATAGATTTCATAAATGTCTTCCTTAGATTGCATAATATGAAAAAAATAAAAAAAGAGTCTGGAGTTAAGTGAAATGAAAACCAGCATAAATGAAGAGTTTATCACTAAAGTTTAGCACTAAGCACGGCTCGATCTTGTGCAAGATGAGCTGCCCTTCTCTCCCTTTTAGTCGTAAACATTTATGGCTTTTCAGCTTGTAGGCCAGGCAGGGTCATAAAAATAGCGTTGGCGTGCCCCTTCTCCAATGGGGTCTTTTGGCTGAAGTTTCAAGCAGTGTCAGATCATGTTTGTCTGCCAGTCTCTGTGCCATTAAAACCTCACGTTTGTCCCTTCGGCCACATTTGTTGCTTATTCAGGTTATTGGCAGCAACAGGAGATGCCGTGTAGTCCACCTTACTCTGTCCAGTCTGCTAGCCATCAATTATGACCAGCTTAGTGGCATCATAGGCCAAGACAACGGTGTGGACTTTCCAGTAGAAGCAGCAGTAGTATTAGTAGTTGTGTTGTTACATGTAGAGAGTACAGTGAAGTTCTTACTTGCCTGTCTAATCGTGGAACACGTCCCCACTCTCCAGTGCCTTCATAAAGTAAAATTAATCAAAATACAGAAGGAACCAAACGTCTCGTGGCTGTCAGAGTGCTCAGCCTCTCTGTTTTGTTACATTTTTTTAAACCTCGACTGCTAAATCTGTAGCTGTGTATATTGGTTTACCTGCGGGACAAAGGCGGCTGTTAGGTATGGAGGGAGTCTGAGATGAACAAGGGTTGGCCTCAAAATGATTCAAATGTCTGATTCCAATTTTTACAGACAGGCTGCACCCTGTTGAGTTTCCAATTTGGAATTTACATGTGAGAGAGACACAGAGTTTGTACGAGAGAGTAGAGTTTACAGTAGCTGTAAGAAATGTGGGAGAGGAAAACATGTGGCTGGATATTAATTAGCATGCAAGGTAAGAACAAAGTCAAAATTATTTTAACATTTGAATGGCAGAAACAATTTATTCACAAAACATGCTTCATATGTGCAAGACAATTTGCAGGAATGTCTCAACATCATGTTCAACACGTGTACCATATGTGGCACATAAATTGTCCACAAAAATTGTATATAAGTACAGTATTGCCCCCAGAATCCAAACAAATTGGAATCCGAATGAAATATTTGAGCAAATTTTGCCCCGGAATCTGAACGCTGCTTTGGAATCTGAACTTCCAGCACATTGTTCGTGTGTGTTTGTGCGTACGTTTCCCCAGCGCTCAGGCCACGCATACGTTTTGTCATTCAGTTCGTTGTCAGAAGCTGTAGTGAAAGCATCTCGTGTGATTTTCGCTGCTATTTTCACTGCTAATTTTATTCTTTTGTGCCTGTTTTGTGTTATTTTCGTATATAATAACTTAGTGTATTCGCCATGGGTCCTAAAATGTGTAGTGAGGAAAATAAGAGTAAGAAGAAAGCTGTTAGGGCTACAATTGAAGTTAAGAAAGATCTTAACGCTAAGCATGAAGCGGTACATGTGTGGCTGATCTCGCTACGATGTTCGGGATGCCTAAATCGATTGTTTGTATGAGTTTGAAAAATAAAGAAGCTATCAAAGCAGCTGATGTGACGAAGGGGTTACGACACTGACCTCTAGGAGATTGAAAAGTATGGAATTAGTGAAAAACAGGTTTTTATATTTTTAATTTTATTCAAATATTATTATTATTTGTTAATATTTTACCATAAAATCCAGTGTATTTAATGTTAAAATCATTTTGAAAATTCGAGTTCGTGGGACGCAGGAATGGATTAATCCAGTTTATATTATTTTAAAGGGGAAAAATTGTCTTTGAACTCAAACGATTTGGAGCTCAAATGGGAGTTTGGCTTCTAAGGTATCACTGTGTATACATAGCGTTACATTAGTGTTAACATAATTTTGACTCACTCTGTATTATTACCAATGTCGTACTGTCAACTGGTCATAAAAAGAGTCAGTAATGAGAAAATAACACAGCTTAATAAAGTTAAGAGTCGTGGGGGGCCAGAGCCTATCTTACTGGGTGCATGGCAGGGATCAGTGCCAGTCCACTACACAGGGCCATTTTGGAATCACCAGCTAACCTAACCTACACATCTTTAGAAATGTGGAGAACATGCACACTTCATAGTGACCTAACATGACAGAGCACTCAACTCAAACCCAAGAGGCTGTATGTGTGAGGTAGCCACAGGGCCCCAATGCTACCCTACTAAGGAGTAAAAAGATAAATAAGACCCCATTTTGTATCCGAGTCAGAATCTGATGAAGCACTGAGCAGAGGAACACAATTTTAAACAGTTAGTTGGTATCAGATGCCTGTTCTCTTGTTGCATTTGGTGACATTGTCTCGATCATGTGAGTGAACATGAAGTGATGTTTCGGTTGGAGCTTCCAAACAAATGTTACTTGGACTTTGTTGTTTTGGCTGGTCAGATTGGCACGCCATGGTTTCTGTTCCCTAGTTATTAAGCTAACCGTTATGTAATTCTAGACCATTTCCGTCATAGAGGAGGAGCATTTTGCCCATTTTCCTGGTGGTTCTGCCCATGGGAAGTGTCACCCGTGGCGCACGCCTAGCCAGGATGCCTGGAGGGTGTAAGGACAAGGAGAGAGACAATACCTCCCCCAGGACACGAGAGAGCAGCCCCCATCGTTTGCATCGGGGCCACGGGATTAGAGCTTGGAAGCTCAACCCTTTTGGGGACTGCGGCCACCACCAGGGGGTGCCTGGACGATCCAGGAGCCCTGGACTGCAGCACTTCCGCCACACCAGGAAGTGATGCAGGAAGATCATCAGGGAGCATCTGGAGCACATCCGGGTGAACATAAAAAGGGCCGCCTCACTCGATTCGGGTAGCCGGAGTCAAGAGGTGGAGGACACAGCTTGCGAAGGGAGGAGTAGAGGTGGCATAACAGAAAAAAGAAGAAAAGGACTGAGCTGTTTGTGGTGATTTGTGCACTTTGTGCTGTGCAGAAAAGAAAAGAAAAAGCGTGAGGTTTAGTAAGTGTGCCTCTGGTGTCTGTCTGTGTCAGGTTTGGTGGCTGGCACGCTCACTAGAGTTGTCACACACCACAGATTTTAGCTTCGAGAGTCAACGAAAAAAGGATTTCATCTTCAATTTCCACTGTCCTTCATGTACATATGATATTGTAGAATGTCCATAAATGTGGAAAAGTTCACAAGGATCATGCCTTTGTCTGTTATAACCGATCATGAATTTCCAGAGGTATATTTTCTCAGGCATTGTTAGTGAGTAACATTTTTATTTAACTGTATTTTGTTAGAACATTGAAACAATTGTAATGATAACAGGCCATTCAGCCCAAAAGCTTGTCCATCCTAATCACCAAACTATCATTCAGTCTTGTTCTCTACCACACTACAGTACTTTATAACATATTCAATGTGTCTGCAGTTCTTTGTGTGTAAATAGCACTTTCAAACATTTGTGTGAAACCTGCCCTTTACAAGTTTCACAACCATGCCCCAGAGTTCTTGTTGAATTTATTTTAAAGTAGCAGTTGCGACCCACTCTACTAATACCCATTATAATTTTTTATACTTCAAACATGTCACCTCTTCATCTCTGTTTGCATAAACTGAAAAGGTTCCGCTCCTTTAATCTCCCCTCATAGATCTGACTGCTCTGTCCCAGAATCAGGCGAGCCGCTCTTCCCTTGACTTTCTCTAGCACTGCCATGTCTTTTTTCTTATATGGAG
This sequence comes from Erpetoichthys calabaricus, assembly GCF_900747795.2. Lineage (NCBI taxonomy): Eukaryota > Metazoa > Chordata > Cladistia > Polypteriformes > Polypteridae > Erpetoichthys > Erpetoichthys calabaricus. The sequence goes on along the minus strand of NC_041397.2, from coordinate 106,340,197 downwards.
ACCAAAACCCATGCTCCAGGTGAGGCCTACGTACAGTATATTAAAAAGCACTAATCTCTGAGCTGCACTACTTTTAATGTCATCTGTCCTGAAAATGTCCCCCTCACCATTACCCTTTGTTTCCTGTGTTTTGAGCCACCTAATTCCAACTTGTTTTAATTTGATCACTTATTCTTCTTTCGGCTGCTCCCGTTAGGGGTTGCCACAGCGGATCATCTTCTTCCATATCTTCCTGTCCTCGTCATTTTGTTTTGTTACACTCATCATCTGCATGTCCTCTCTCACCACATCCATAAACCTTCGCTTAGGCCTTCCTCTTTTCCTCTTGCCTGGCAGCTCTATCTTTAAAAAAGCCTTCTGTTGCCTCCGGGCCGCATATCACTCATAACAGACTTTATATTGTCAGCGCTTCTGTTTGTTAGTCAAACTGTTTGTCCTGCTTTTCCGTGTGTCAGTATATATAAATACAATGAGGGTGTTTTGTCTTGGTAGAGTATTATATTGCTCCACTTCCCCTTTTGTATTATTAATATGTATCCTTTGTCAGAATGCCTCAAATCTCACAGACTTTCCACTGTTTATAAAGCATTATAGTATATAACTTCTCCCCACCTTCCCTCCTACATCTACAGTGCATCTGGAAAGTATTCACAGTGCATCACTTTTTCCACATTTTGTTATGTTACAGCCTTATTCCAAAATGGATTAAATTCATTTTTTTCCTCAGAATTCTACACACAACACCCCATAATGACAACGTGAAAAAAGTTTACCTGAGATTTTTGTAAATATATTAAAAATAAAAAAATTGAGAAAGCACACGTACATAAGTATTCATAGCCTTTGCCATGAAGCTCAAAATTGAGCTCAGGTGCATCCTGTTTCCCCTGATCATCCTTGAGATGTTTCTGCAGCTTAATTGGAGTCCACCTGTGGTAAATTCAGTTGATTGGACATGATTTGGAAAGGCACACACCTGTCTATATAAGGTCCCACAGTTGACAGTTCATGTCAGAGCACAAACCAAGCATGAAGTCAAAGGAATTGTCTGTAGACCTCCAAGACAGGATTGTCTCGAGGCACAAATCTGGGGAAGGTTACAGAAAAATTTCTGCTGCTTTGAAGGTCCCAATGAGCACAGTGGCCTCCATCATCTGTAAGTGGAAGAAGTTCAAAACCACCAGGACTCTCCCTAGAGCTGGCCGGCCATCTAAACTGAGCGATCGGGGGAGAAGGGCCTAGTCAGGGAGGTGACCAAGAATCCGATGGTCACTCTGTCAGAGCTCCAGAGGTCCTCTGTGGAGAGAGGAGAACCTTCCAGAAGGACAACCATCTCTGCAGCAATCCACCAATCAGGCCTGTATGGTAGAGTGGCCAGACGGAAGCCACTCCTTAATAAAAGGCACATGGCAGCCCGCCTGGAGTTTGCCAAAAGGCACCTGAAGGACTCTCAGACCATGAGAAAGAAAATTCTCTGGTCTGATGAGACAAAGATTGAACTGTTTGGTGTGAATGCCTGGCGTCACACTTGGAGGAAACCAGGCACCACTCATCACCAGACCAATACCATCCCTACAGTGAAGGATGGTGGTGGTAGCATCATGCTGTGGGGATATTTTTCAGTGGCAGGGACTGGGAGACTAGTCAGGATAAAGGGAAAGATGACTGCAGCAATGTACAGAGACATCCTGGATGAAAACCTGCTCCAGAGCGCTCTTGACCTCAGACTGGGGCGACAGTTCATCTTTCAGCAGAACAACGACCCTAAGCACACAGCCAAGATATCAAAGGAGTGGCTTCAGGACAACTCTGTGAATGTCCTTGAGTGGCCCAGCCAGAGCCCAGACTTGAATCCGACTGAACATCTCTGGAGAGATCTTAAAATGGCTATGCACCAACGCTTCCCATCCAACCTGATGGAGCTTGAGAGGTGCTGCAAAGAGGAATGGGCGAAACTGGCCAAGGATAGGTGTGCCAAGCTTGTGGCATCATATTCAAAAAGACTTGAGGCTGTAATTGCTGCCAAAGATGCATCGACAAAGTATTGAGCAAAGGCTGTGAATACTTATGTATTCAGTTTTTTTATTTTTAATAAATTTGCAAAAACCTCAAGTAAACTTTTTTCACGTTGTCATTATGGGGTGTTGTGTGTAGAATTCTGAGGAAAAAAATGAATTTAATCCATTTTGGAATAAGGCTCTAACATAACAAAAGGTGGAAAAAGTGATGCGCTGTGAATACTTTCTGGATGCACTGTATAACCTCAGGCAATTAGGTGTAGTAAAAGACAAGCAGGGGTTAAGTTACAATTTAAACAATGTATTATTGGTAATATTCATAAATAATAACAATATGCAAAATACATTTGAATATTGGCAACCATGCAACCCGATAAATGGAGATTTGTAGTTTCAGGCGGCACACAGACTTGTTAGTTACTTAAAATGTCTCTAGTTAAGGGATCATTTTGTGGTCAGTTTTCTTCAGAACAGGCCGCATGCCTGTCTCAATATGGCTGCCAAGCTGTGCTCTTCATTATGTTGTCCTTTTCAGTTCTTGCATCAGTTTGGTAAGAGAGAGAGAGTGACGGAGTGAGTAAATTTATAGATACTCTGTCCAACCCCTAGAGCCAATAGGACATTGTGGTACTTAAAGGCTTTTGATACAAGCCAGTTCCAAACAGCCATACTTCAGACCAACGGGGGAATAGAACATCACACCTGCTCTCCAAACCATATGTTAAGGTAAAGCTTGGCAGTTAGGCAGTCTGGCTTTCCTATGGGGGTTGACTGAGAAACAGCAGAGAAACATTAGACAAACTGGTTTCAGGCACTTCCCCCAAATCCTGTCGTAAAATTCAAAGACACTCATTCCTTAAAGGGGGTGGGGGGGGGGGGGGGGGGGGGGGGGGGGGGGGGGGGGGGGGTTGTAAACATGAATGCTTCTCACTAATATAACACTAATATTACATTGCTTTGCCTAAGTTACAAATAAAGGCATACAAAATATTTATCAACTTCTATGCAAAATCTCACATCACAACAGAGGGGCAGCAGTTTACTGTAACGCACTGCAGTTGTTGATTTATCCGCCCGCTCCGAGCCTGTAGTCAGTGAAGAACACGATACAACACAGCACTGAAAACTGAAATGGAGTGGGGAGGCCTTTTGAGCATTCCTCAGGTGTCCCATGAAAGCCACATGCATTAAAAACCTTGGTTATGTGCTCGTCTTTCATTTCTAAAATATTTCAAAGGCCATTGTGACTCTGCAAGTGTTGGAAATGGGTTCACTTGGCTCTGCACGGCTTTGTCGTTCGTTTGACATTCTGTTTTTGTACTTAATAATGCCAGTTGATTGCAATTTCATATGACAACACAAAAAAATGAAAAATCCTCAGATTTCCTGGCTCTTCTGTGTGCGGTTTATATATTGTAGCATCATGTGAACTGTTTTTTGGCTTCACTGTCACATTTTGCTGCTGTAGGTGTAATAATCATGGGAAGCAAAGCATGACTCACAGATCACGCTTCTAATCCGATTTATAGACGGTAATGACAAAATGTGCAGGTCAGAAATTGAAACAGAAAAACAAGAAAAAAAATGTTTTCAAATGACATGTTTGGAAGACAGTTCTACAAAGGATTTGGGAATCAGATTTAACTTTTTTCTTCGGGAAGTATGGCAGCAGTGACTGTCTGGATAGGTCTCACATAATCCTACCAGTATATGGTAAACATTTCTATTAATTGACCAGTTTACACCAAATAGTGAAATTCAAATTCATATAAATTCTTTTTTTGACATTTTTTTGCCAGTGAGAAGAAATGGCAGATGTTGATATATTCTCAAATTTGCACATCATGTTATTCCACCTTGGCTTTCAAGGATAACAGTTCAGTTAACTGATTAACACGAACAACGGACTGAAATACTCATTCATATGAAATCATTGCTTTGAGCTTTTCTCTTTGTTGGTGTCAAAGATTTAAACGATCTTCAAACCCTAAAGTAGGAAAATCTGATAATAAAAAGGCTCCTCAGCCTCATGACAGGAAAAAACCACAGCAGCATTGGCAGTTATTTCTAATATCAGTGCTGAAGAGTTGTTTTAGTAAAGACATCAGATACGTTGTTCTGCACTGTTTACTCGTTGTTTTTCTAAAAGAAGGTGCGCTTATATATAAGCCACAACTGAAAAATGCAGCAAATTTCAGTAATACAAAATGCTGAAAATATAATGAAAGAAAATCAACAACCAGCAGAGGAACAGAAATAGAAAATGCCATAGATACGAAGGATAGTAATTGCAAATTGCAAAATGAATTATAATTAAAGAGAAAGAAGCAAAAGAGAAAGTGAAAGTTAACTAGTTACTGCAATAAAATGAGCAAAGTAGTAAATAGTAACAGGTGGTAGTAATAGACAGTAATCTACAGAGATAGAAAATGTTGAAACCACAATGACAAATGCTACAAATGGAAACAAAACATGACATGAAATGTCACCAGCATGACATAAATATGGGAAATGCTTAAAATAGCAGTTTAGAAGTAGAAAGTTATTCTTTAAAATAGCACATACTGCAAGTATGCAAATACAATTCTTCAAATTCGGCTACCAAAAAAGGCATCTCAAACTGAAAACGAAAGCCAAAGGTATAAACTGGATATTGACAAATGTAGTACCACTCTTCAGGGCAAAAATGGGTGAATGTGGAGAAAAATGTTAATGTAGGATTATTTGATAGGTAGGAAAATGATAGGACGACAGCCTAATGAGAGCAGGACACTTAGGGTTCCCATACTTAAGGAGGAATAATTCAAAGGCTGCTTCAGTAGAAGCCTTAAAATGACGTACTACTAATAGAGAGCTCAAAGATGAGGTTAATTTTCTGTTGTCTTTGTGACCTTTACAAAGGAAGCAATAACAAATGAGAAAGGTCAGTGGATGAATGCATGAAGCGCAGTATACGTCAGCACCATCTCTATGTCCTGGATGTCAAAAAGCAAAGGAAATCACCTGCCACTCCTGTAGGACACCACACCAGAGCTGTCGCACATCCGGCACCTTAACATACAATTTTAGGCTAACTACACCTTTCAACGGCAAATCTCTCTGTTAGACAGTTCACACGTCTGTGGTTCTGATTATTAAAACACTTGAGTCATGGCAGACCGAGTGTGTCACCCTCATCTGTCCAAAAACTCAAAGTATTTATCTATCTATCTTATGTATAAAGCCAAATTTCAGCTTTGGGAAAAATACAGTTCATTAGATCTATCCATCTATCATGTAGTCCCTTTCCAATTATCTAAATAAATGTTGACTGTCTCTGTCTGTAAATCCATGCTGATTATGGTTTCGGAGTTTGTTGGCATTAACAAATACAAAATGAAGAGTTAGCGTTACTTTTTGAAGCAGACACATTCTGAATTCTGTACTGTTTCACATAATTTTCCCTAAAATAACATTCTGAATAACCATATGCCTGATGTTTGGTCCCAGTCATTGTCTGCTTGAAGGTTGCACACTCCCCCTCTCTCATGATGGGTTAACTTTCAGTGCTAAAACTTACCAGTTAGGTCGGCTGCTGTTTCTAAGTTGTCCTGGTCTGAATATTTTGGTGTTTGGTACACTTCATGTATCCCCAAACGATATAGACTCTGTTAAGATTCTGGCCTTGTACCCGATGCTGCTGGGCTCATGTCCAGGCTCTATAACTTTGACTGGAAATAAGCAAGGGGACAAACTGAAGAAACAAATACCTGCATGTTTTATTACATTTAGCATATGAAATGAAATGCCATTTCATCCTACATTATAACTTACATACTGTATATACATAGGTTATACAATATCACATTTATTACATGGTAGTATTTACTGTATTCTATATTACACCATTTGTGTCAAATTGTACGAAGCACAATCCAGCCATCAATGGAGACTGAATGCCAATCCACACCACCCATGTGGGCACATACACCCACTTCCACACCAGGACAGTTTGGAAGCAGCTCTTAACCTAACGTGTGCCTTTGACAAGTAGAAAGGTGGAGATTGTGCAGACTCCAGGCAGACCTTTTCCACTGTCAGTTATGCACCCACTCATATGCTCAGTTGTCTGCTCATCTTGCCCAATAATTATGTTGTTCCCATTTTAGTTCTGGCTAAATAATACAGTACCATCATTTTGTGTTCCTCTATATACAAAGCTCCATGTTAATGTGTATTTCGGGCAGTGAGTGGTGTTGTTATGTACTGTTTAACAAATTCCTTCTTTCAGGGTCACAGATGTCGGAGCCTATCCTGGCAGCATCAGCTCCACCTCAGGGCACATTCACACACAAACCCACACTGGGCCAGTTTAGAGTTGCTGCTTAACCAACACGTGCATCAGTGGGATGTAGAAGCCCAGACAGACAGAGGGGGCCTGCACAAAGTTCACACTGTGTCTAAGTTGGAATGTGAACCTAGGACACTAATGCTATGTGGTTGTAGTGCTAGCTACTATGCCACCTCTATGATATATAACATTGTCACTTTTAAGTTGTCTTATTTTTGGTAAAGACAGAGGGCGGTAGTTCCTGGTGCAAATCCACGTACGATCGTTGCACTTGATACGTTTTGTGCTATTTTTCATCAGGGTTTTCCTTTATAATAAAGCAAAGGTGTATACCTGTACAAGCAAGACATGATTCAGTCAAGAAATGTTTGCCAAATGGAAATTTAGTTTCTCTTTCTGCACACAGAATCACCTTTTAATCTTCTGCATGAGCAGGCTTGACTGTATGAGGCTTATGGCCCACAGACAGTGCCCATCTTTAAAGCACCTGACTTCCCATACTTCTTCATAAAGGCTTTACAGTGTAAGGTTTACTTGCTGCTGGTAAGACGATCTCTCCACAGTAACTAAATAAAGGTGTGCATCTTCATGTGACTGACAGATACACTTGTATGCAATTTGGTAACCTCTTCATGACTTACCCACTAGCATCATCCAAGGACCATTTGTGCTGTCACAGATGTCACCTTCCCGTGTAACCTGTACGTTTGTCAGTGTCTGCTTGTCCTCTTGGTTCCACTCTCATCCTGAAGATACAGTATAGTTTAACTAGTGTCTTCAGTTCTGCCTGGGGTCAGTACATTGGGGTTTGCGTTTGAGAAAGCCTCATCACTGACTGGCAAGCACTGGCTCCTCCCTGACATTCAGTGCTGCTGGGATAGCCTCTGCCTGCTAGTGACCTTGTAACTGAAAATGTGACTTCAGAATACTGCTGAATGTTACTCAGTGAAATAAAAACAATTTCATAAAGATAGAATAAACATCACATTGTTCTGTCCTCACTGATGGAGTAGATGCCAAGATGCTATAACAGCAGAAGAAACATGAAATAATAGGCCAGACCTGACTCAGTTTCTGCCCATCAGGGTGTCCATTGTACTTTTTTGAGCTAACACTTCATAAAATATTGATTATTTTGGACCTGATTAAAGAATTTGATTGCAACTGCACCGGGGCCTCATTTACAAAGCCTGTTTATGCACAAAAAGTGTCTTGAAATGTGTGTACGCAACTTCCCATGCAAACACTGGGATTTATAAAAAAAAAAAAAAAAAAAAACTTGACTGAGGAACATGCGTATATTTACAATAACTCTGATCCATGCATATGCAACATTTTAAAGAAACTGGGAAATGACTATGCCCTTCATCAAGTAGAAAAATGCAGGCAAATTCGGTGAAAGATGACTCGCATGTAACCTGTACAATTCGTATCACCAAGCCATTATTATAATGTGCATTGATGTGACTAACATATTATACCTTAAAAATGATGAATATGATGTACAGACTGTATTTTAGTTCCCTTTTAAGAAGGCTAATACTGCATATTTACACAGGTGGTTTTGTTTTGATTTTTAGTCACTTTATATTGACTACCTGTTGTCCCTTCTCAGGGAATTGGTCAGGAGTATCTCAGCCAAGCATCATATCCACTGAGGTTTTGTGTGGTGTGGATACACATCCATAAAGCATAACATGTTTCTACCAACATAAAAGGGCAGTTTGCAGGAGTGCCCATGTCATCTAATTTAATCAGAGCAATTTACAGCAGTCATACTGCAATAAGGGCATCTAGCAAAAAAGAAGCTGGTTCTGTTAACAATGAGCATGTACATTCCATTAACACACAAATAATCTGTGATGCCACGATGTGGCTAACATACATCGCAGTCTCCATGGCCTTGATCAACCTGTGGTCCACTTATTTTGAGGTAAAATAGCTTTGGCAGACATGATGGCACTGCGTGTGGTTCTTGCTGCTATGATAACTGGCTGAACCCCCATGGCCTGTACTACTTTTTGTAACAGCAATCACGTCATTACACCTGCCTTGTGATAATGGGTGCATGCTCAGACACTAGCACCTTATGCCTTTCCGGGACCACCAGAATGCAGAGGAGAGGCATCATCATGCTATGCATGGTCTTGCACACTTAGTTGTGGAGCACTGCCAGATACTCTTGGATGCAGGTGTTTTTTTGTGTGTCTTGATGCATTAGCTGGGAGGCTGCTCTAACAACCAATGAAGCTCCACAGCATCATGACTGCACCTGTATGCGGTTGAGTAGCATGCTCCATATATGAATATTTCAGGGCGGTGTTTGAGGTGTATTCACATATGCATATTTACAAGGAGATTGTGATTTATAAACTGTAAAATGCATAGCAATGGGTGTACTCCAGGATTTATAAATCAGACTTTTTGAGCATATGCATTTTCTCCTTTTTTGGTGTTATGCATATTTTCACACTCAAATCCACACAAACTTTTATAAATCAGACTTCACGACTGCAGCATCCACTACTTTAAAGTCTTTGGGTCAAAATGGGCCCAACTTTGCAGTAAACACACCCTAAATTTCTGTTCAGGATGAAACTTTGACTTTACCTAAATTTATCCAAATTAACATATAGCACAAAAATACGTAATTTTCACAATTTTCAAGAATATTTTATTTTGCCATGTCATCTGGGTAAGTTTTGATCCACTATCATCTTTAATTGATTTCCCACTGCATTTACAGCAGTATGTTTATTCACCACTTATAAAAACATCCTAAATGCTATATTTTCAGATCACAAATTTAAGGATTTTAGTGATGGGATGGAACTTTACAAAAACAAAGAATTTCCAAATGTCATATTTTTGTACATTTGCTACTCATTTTCAACACTGCCATGTCCTTGTGTTATTTTGTTCCACCATATATTGTAGTGGATTTTACTCTACTTTTACGGTAGCCTGTTTCTTCACATTGCATAAAATCACCTAAAGAACAACCTCTTCTAAGATTGCGTTTTCTTTGTGTTGCATTGTTGGACTCTGGCAGTTTAAATTAAAAATGTATTTGAAAACCTGAAACATTAATACTTACAAAAATTATGGAGATCTGTCATCCTATAAATAAGTGAAACAAAAATCTGTTAATTACTATAAGTCTGCCATTATCTTTAGTTCTTAAACATAATACATTTCTACAGTCCCTGACAAAATACACAGTATGTCCTACAGATACCAGGTTGCTTTCTCCATGAAGCCCTGGTGGTTTAAAGTGCAGGGATTTGAGGAATTGAGGGTAGGTGTTTTAGGAAAATGCAAATATGCAAAATATGCATATTTTCCTAATCAAACATTATTCAAATTCCTCAATAGTTCTGGTTCCTGGCATTTCGGATTAGGGATGCTCAGTCTGATTATAATTATTGTTGTTATCACTATCACTAAAAGCCAGTACATGCTCAGCTTCACCCAATAACTTTATCAACACTGAAGCCAGGACACTGGCCAAGATGGATGAAATTTTGAAATACTGAAATTTTTTTTTTCTTTTTCATAAAGCATGTATTCAAACTCAAAATATTCACACAGAGTACAAAATAATTTATTATGTCATCATCATTTAACAGTAACACTTTTGCTCATAATGCAGAACATTACAAGGGTTAAAAGGTAATTGGTTTTTGTCATATTCCATTCCTTTATAATTACCATTATTTATTAAAAACGGTTTTGCAAAAACAAAAGTGTTATAGCAACAATAAAAAATAAACAAGAGACCAAGGCAAACTGGGAAAGATTGCAAAGGTAGGTAACCATGAATAAAAAAGTAATTGTAAACATGACAGTTTTAACCATTGACATACTTTGTTAAAGCATATGGTAGAAATCAACCAAATGAAATTTCTCCTAATGTAAACACTAACATTTCCCTGCATTTGCAGCATCTCTTGCAGGTGAAGTCAAATTTTCCCAAACTGGAAAATTCCACAAGTTGACAACTGCACAAAGCTTCAGGTTGAAAGTGGGACGGCCTTAACACATACAGACTCACCAATGAAAAAAAAAAAAAAAAAAAAATGAACAGCAGGCATCAGTGCATCGATCAGATTGAATTCTTAGCTTCAGATCAAAAAATTATGTGCATACAAAACAGCAAATTTAATAATAAGGCAAAAATGGATTTGTTTTCTTTGTTGCTACAGTTTGAAATAGGCAGATTGATTTAAGTTTGAGAAACCTCCACCACATTGAATCTCTATATGTTAAATTGAAAGAGGATAAGATAAAGCTTTGTTATCGTCTTCTCTGCTTTCAAATAAGATCAGGTGATCTCTCTTTTCTCCACTGTGTAGGGAAAAAAATCAATATAAAATTTATTTAGGCTTAAAAAGGGAAAAATGACAACTCATTTAAAACTGTGGCACTAACAGATTTAATTAAAACCAAAACATCCTATGCTTTTTAATATAAATGTGAACAGATGAGCTTCATTTTGAAATAAACACAACAACAATAAAAAATGACTGGGTGGGAAAAGGCTAAGCAGAGATGGTTCTTTTATTTTATTCTGCTACTGTGTCTGGGGATCATGTGATGAGGCACACAAATTATCAGACAAATGTTTTGTTTCAAAGATTTCAATAATCCAAATACAGTCAAGATGCCTTTCTTTTTAAAGCTATTGATCACATTTCTAAAATCTTTGAACAGGCCATTTTCTTGCTCTCTAAAGCAAACCAGGTCTGGCACTGGCACTTGCTGTTGCAGTTGATACAAATGCAGGCGTTGTGGGGTCAAATCTCACTGGACAACAATCCATCATTAACAGTAGCATTGTTCAAAGTAACTGCACTCTTGTCCTCCTCATCAGTTATCGGCTTGAAGGCTGAAGCTAGAGGAAAAAGTCTGTGGCAGGCCATTCTGTACTCCTCTAAATGAGACTTGCAGCTCCCAAAACTGCCACTAGCAAGAGCATCCATAACTTTCACACAGTCCTGTAGAAGTGAAGACAGGGACAAAGACAGGTATATGCTGAGTACCAAACTGAAAAGGACAATAATAAATATCTTTTTACTTAAAATATTGATTAAATCTTTAGAATTATAATAGTTTTGATGTGAGGTTCTAAGTAGCTATGATAACACTGTTGCTCTGTTTGGTATAAAGTGTCCTGTAGAACTTGTGACTACTTGTGACTCTTTGTAGATCTGCCTAAAATGTTTATATTTCTAAAAGTAAAATGTTGGAGTTTCACATTTTACAGCACCTTTATATCCCTGTCCAAAAGTGAATCATCTAGGCTGGTAGCCAAAGAAATAGCCTTTTCTTGTCTTGAATTATCCAGAAAATGCATCATTTTAGCACCTGAAAAGAGAATATAGAAATGTTATACAGTATAAAGTAAGGTAACAGTTTATCTAGATGACAGAAAGAAAACATTTTCAATGATCACCTGCCTCCTAACCAGGAAAGCTGGACTGCTTTGGAATACATCAGAAAATACAAGAATTTAAAACACAGCACAACATTTTTAGTAGACTTACATTTTTTTTGCAAAATATTACTGTGACCTATGTAAACTACATTTTCAAATTAATGCAGTACTGGTCATTAATCAACTAGTGCTTAAGAATTTCACTGCCATATATGTGGCTCATAAATCGTAGGCGGCAACAATGACAGTTTCAATTCCTCTAAAGCATAACAAAGATATATCTGCTCATTACATGAGTTAAAAAAAAATTCTGGGAGTTTATTAAACACATAACTGCCTAGGGCTATATTAACCCCTGAGTTGAAGAAAACCCAGACTTTGTGAAAAGAACCTGCTCAAAAATACTGATTTACATGTGGTCTGCTTTAAAATGTATGTAAAGATGGCTAGAAAAACTATAAAATTACTAGCAACTTGAACTAAAGAGCATGTAGTCTAGAAAACAAAAAAAACTATTATTACAATGTAGTTCATAAGATTACAAGATGTTCAACTCATCTAACTAAAGAAATCTGTGTTATTTTTTAACTATATCCCATGCAGATCTAATATGGACACTTTACAAAATGTTCCATACAAAAACCTTTCACTGAGTATGGTGCTCAGTTGTAGAAAGACTAACATTCAACTAATACACACCAAAGACTTTTCAGTTATTTTAACAACAAGCTGATCATAGAAAAACATTTTATGATTCACTGATCAAATCCAAAGCATTCACAGATAACTTCAGGTGGAAATGGGTAAGAATAATGTGAAGAATAATAAAAAACCTGAAGAATGTGTGCAGATGTTGAGTTTAAGAACTCAGAGCATGACAAAGAGTCACAATTAAAAACTAGTAACGACTTCATATTTAACAAAGAAGAATAAATATAACAACACTCATCTGTCAAAGTTCTAAGCGAGTACATATCAATATTTAACTGTGATTACGGACTCTCAAGCCATTCTTGATTGGTGGCCATTCACTGATGATTAATTAATCTAAAAACCACCAGAAACCATACAATATGAATCTGACTACATGGTGACAACAGGTGAGTCAGGTTTGACTTTGTAATGCAAAGCTAGCCAGTTGGGTGAGTGTGTAAACATGATATGGCCTGGAGTGGCAAGGGAGTTTGTGAAAGCATGTGACTCTAATCACTTTGCTTCTGCTTTACTATGAATGTTCTCAATAATAATTCCATAAGACATATTCTATAATAACACAGACTTTCTGTATATGAATGTTAGAACACAGTAAATTGGTAACATATGTGAATTCCAAGCTTCATGTATTTGTAATTAACAGTGTATTATGTCTTGTTTCAAAACAAAATTATTCTAGATAATGGAGAGCAAAACACTACAGTCAAATAAGGTACATACATTTATTGTTGCTTAGTTTTACATTCACCAGAAATAGTCAAATTCATATACAACAATCAAGATGACCAAAGGTGTGGCCAGCCTTCAACATTCACAACAGAAGAAATCATGGACTGAATTGTGAAGGGGAAATGAAGAGTGATGATCATTAGCTAGAAGGTACAACAGGGATTAGTTATTGGTCAGTTCAATCCATTCTTCATGAACAACCAAACATCAGCAAGGCCCATGCATATTGTGTGTCCAGAACGTTGATACCAAAAATGAAGTATCACTACACAAAATTTGCCAACGAAAAGCTCAGGCTAATGAATTCAAATTATAGGAAACTTAATATGCTATTTTTAACTAGGGAACTAACTTAGATACATTGTTATGACTCAGTATGAAAACAATGAAAACAGTTATTTTTGAGCACTGCAGAAATTCAAGGTCTAGACCAGTGCTGGAAAGATCACATGCACAATTTATGCTGTTGAGGATGTAGTCCATAATGATGATACACCTTAAAAGTTTCACATAATCACTTAATTTTATGCTGCCTTGCTTTGCATTTCAGGCAGTCAATCATGAGGAAGTAGCAAAGAAAACAGTCAACCGTCCACTTTCTTCTTGATGACAGTGCCCTCATTCATACTATAGGGATGCAATGACTGCTCTGTGAAACTATGAATTCAAAGAGATACCTCACCCACCCTCTTCTGCAGTCCAAACCCAGTTTCACCAAGACTTGTTACACAATATGAAGGGCCACTTCTGTGCAATGTGAACTGTTAATAATTTAGATATTACATTAGCTAGAGTGGCTGCAAAAAAGCAAAACAAAAAAACTATGACTGGCACAGAAAAGTTTTGTGAATATTGCAATAAATGTATTAGTTTTCATGGGTATTATTTATATAAATAAAATCTATTTGGTTTTAGTAGTGTTCCTTTTAATAGGCCAGGACTAAAAGTTTTTTGATTAATGCACAAGCCAGATGACCAACACAATCAGCCTATTTTACATCTGTATAGTTCACATATAAATACTTAATTTCTATACACTATGAAGTGGGCAGAGTATTGAAAATTACTGTGCTAAAATTAATGTTTCAAGAAAGTGATTGATTAATATGAATTTATTCATTTGTGCAGATTAGCCAATTTGTATGTGTCTATTTTTAACACCGTACTCAATCAGAGTTCATGCAGCAATGAATTAGGGTTGTTTTAGGTCAGGGATCTGTAACTTCAGTTCTGGAATACCACTGTAGCTGCATATTTTTATTCCAACCAGATTCACAAATCAATGGGTCAGGTATATGTCTAATTGATCTAAAGGTTCAGTTAGATTTCAGAAAAGTGTGCTACTGTAATAATTACATTGATCACAGATTCAGAAATTTGTGATTTTTTTTGCCATAGCTTTAAATGTTTAACCTTTTTTTTTTTTTTTTACCATTTTTTAATTCACTGTGGTATCTGGCTTCATTAAATTTGTAGAGCACTTAGCCAAGAAGAATTGAAGCTATAATTGCTGCCAAAAGAGCTTCTACATAATACTGAGTTAAGGGTTTGAAAACTTACATAAAAGAGAGATTTCAGTTTTTGTTTTTTATTAATTTACAAAGCTTTCTGAAAACATGTTTTCACCTAGCTATCATGGGTTAATTGAGTTTAACCTGATAGGCAAAAATGGCACATTTATCCTTTTAAAATTAAATCTACAACATAATAAAGTGTGTAGAAAGTGAAGTGGTCTGAATATTTTCTGAATTAACTGTAAATTCCAACCACCATATATGATATTAGTTTAAAAAAAATGGATTTTTGCTGGAGAGAGAAAATTGAACAGCAAATAAAGAAGGAAAACAGAAGAGTTGCAATACTAAATGTTATTTATCTTGTTTAAAATTTCTCCAGTCTTTGGGAGTCAGCAAAGCAGCTAACAATAGCACCACTCTTAGCTCTTGTAAAGTATCCAAATTCTTCTCTCAAAGCAGGTGGAGAAAAATCACATTGGAAAAAGATGAAGTATATAATGTCATAGTTTTTCTGCACTGACTTGTTATATTTAATAAATTAAATCTGCTTCTAAAACACGGAATATATAAGAGGATCAGTAATAAAAATTGCAGGGAAGCACGTTTACACCTTATCGGCACCACACACATTCTATGAAAACTGACACTGTATGTAAGTGCTCAGGCCGCATATAAACTGTGCAACGTGAATGCCATAGAATTGGATTGTGTTTCTTCACTGTTTCTGATTTGGGCATTTAGAGCTGGTAGTGTAAACAAAGCCTCCTGGCTTGCAGACATCTTACCTGCTCCAGCTCCATCTTGGGGAAATCTGAAGAAATCTTGCATCTGAACAAGATGGAATGTGTATTTCAATTTTTTTCTGTTCTTTTTGGCCATATAATATACAGGGATCACTACTGTGCCCCAACTCTTTATGATGTTTCCTGTGTCTCATTACAGTGGTGTAATCGGCAGAATTTCACCAGCATGACAGAGCAGGTGGACCTCGCAGCAATTGTGGCTGCCCTGACCAACAAACTGTAAGCATTGTGGGTTCTGGTAGGAAAACAACAAACCCAGCTCACCAAGGCAGAAGTCCGAAATCAGGCAAGGGCTGCCCTGAAGCAAAAGCGGGCTTTGGGACCATCCCAGGTACTGATACCATTATGAATATTTTCTTATCTTTGAACGAACAGCTACTCGTCACCATTGGCCTTTACCTGGTCATTTTGGATTGGGACTGGTCACAAAGTAATAGTGGAAAAGAGGAGTCAATGGGCCTGGTTACAGACAGCAAATTGACATCTCAGGTTGTCTCCTCACTATGTATATGGCCAGTAAAACAGTGAGATCATGTGGCCATCCAGTATGATATGGTTAAGGTTTCCGTTAATGTCTGCGGTTTTTGCCTCTGAGACATCAAGCGAGACATCATGGATCAAAACTCTGCCCTAGTGAGATCAACGTTGATTCACTTTCTGACTCTGGGAAACTCCAGCCTCCTTTAAAAGGAGAAGTGGAACAATGACTATGCCCTTAACTTTGCCAAGAATGCAGTTGTCCTTGTTAATGACAAGCTTGTTGATATTAGGTTGAATTCATCCGACCCTTGACTTTAACAGGGGCCCCAGTTCCTGAACTAGCCACACAGTCCCACAGCATGATGGAAACTCCACCAAATTTGACAGTAGGTAGTAGGTGTTTTTCTTGGAATACGGTGTTCTTCTTCCACCATGCAAAGCGCTTTTTGTTATGATCAAATAACTCAATTTTTGTCTCATCAGTCCAAAGCACTTTGTTCCAAAATGAATCTGGCTTGTCCAAATAAGCATTTGCATACAACACGCGACTCTGTTTGTGGTGTGAGTGCAGAAAGGGCTTCTTTCTCATCACCCTGCCATACAGATGTTCTTTGTGCAAAATGCGCTGAATTATAGAACGATGTACAGATACACCATCTGCAGCAAGATGTTCTCGCAGGTCTTTGGAGGTGATCTATGGGCAGTCTGTAACCATTCTCACAATCCTGCACATATGCCGCTCCTGTATTTTTCTTGGCCTGCCAGACCTGGGTTTAACAGCAACTGTGCCTGTGGCCTTCCATTTCCTGATTACATTCCTTACAGTTGAAACTGACAGTTAAACCTCTGAGATGGCTTTTTATAACCTTCCCCTAAACCATGAGACTGAACAATCTTTGTTTTCAGATCTTTTGAGAGTTGCTTTGAGGATTCCATGCTGTCACTCTTCAGAGGAGAGTCAAAGGGAAGTACAACTTGCAACTGACCACCTTAAATACCTTTTCTCATGATTGGACAGACCTGTCTCTGAAGTTCAAGGCTTGACAAGCTAATCCAAACCAATCTGGTGTTGCAAGTAATTAGTATTGAGCAGTTACATGCATTCAAATCAGCAAAATTACAAGGGTACCCAGATTTTTGCACAGCCAGTTTTTCACATTAGATTTAATTTCACACAACTAAATACTGCTTCACTAAAAATCTGTGTTTGGAAAACACTCCAGTACTCAGATGTTCCTAGGAAATGAAAGACATACCACTGTTATCTTTTTGTTGAAAGTAGAGAAAATTATTATGCAGGCTGAGAGGGGTTCCCAAACTTTTTCATATGACTGTAAGTCCCAATTTTTTTTTGGCCAGGAATCAATGTTTTGCAATTCCTGTCAGCTCTAACAGATTCCTAAAAAGGACTGTGCTCCGCTCATACCCATTCCCTTTATTGATATTCCATTTGAAAGAATCAAGGTGGATTTAGTAGACCCCCTTGAACCATTTGCCTGAGGCCATAAATACAATATACAGCACAGTTATGCGATAGATTTGATAAAATCAGACCTATTTCAATGACAAACATGGAACAATTGTAATCCGCACAGCCCGACTATACAAAAGTGGCATGACTCTCTGTGAGTTCAATCCCAGAGACAGTGTCATGGTACTTATCTCCATTTCGTGCTGGTCAATTATTTGGTGAAACAACCCAATCATCATCAACCAGCCAAACACATTTATCACGTGAATCTGTTGAAACTGTGGAGAGAAAGGGACTCCAATCCCTACTGTGGACACCCACGTTCCTTCTTTGCTCTCAAAAATTACCTTAAATTTGGTTTGGATTTGACACCCAAGCAATGACAGGAGTTCGAAGCAGCTATCCTGTCCGTCCAAAAAGTGGTGGATGAAAAACTTGGTTGGAGTTCTCTGATTGCACATAACATTGCCAATGACCCAGAAGTGATCATCATGGAATGATTATGCCGCCTCCAGAAAGCAAAGTGCATTGAAGCCGAGCTTGAGATCAAGTGAATGCTAGATCTTCGGGTAACTGAGGAAAGTTATTGTTCCTGGTCTAGCCCGATCATCTTACTCCCACAGCCAGGCAGGAGTTGCCGCATCTGCAAGGACTTCCTTCGGCTTAATCAAGTCTCCATATTTCATGCCTACCCTATGCTGCGAATAGATGAACTCCTCGAGCGGCTTAGAAAGGCTCAATACTTGACCACTCTTGGACAAGACAAAAGGGTATTGGCAAATTCCTTTATCGGAATCCATCAAAAAAAAAAAAAAAAAAAAAAACATTTAGCACCCCTTATTTACCACTGGCAGTACCAGGTTCTCCCATTTGGTTTGTACTGGGCACCTACCACTTTATCCACCAGACGTTGGAAACAGCTATGACCCCACAATTCATATAGACCTGCCTACTAGGATGACATCATCATCTATTCTGGCACATGGGGAGACCGTGTACAGCAATTTCAGACGATACTATACATACACACACATATATACAGTATATATGTCTAGAGTGTGGAAGGACCGGGAGAAGAGAGTATTTTGGGGACAGTTTCTCCCCCAGGCCGACAGAGGGCAGCCCCCTTGGTTTTCAGCAGGGGCACATGGACCTTTCCAGAGCCTTATTTGGCCACACCCGGGAATGTGTGGCCGTAAGAAGCTCGTTAGGCCCCTGGTGTCCTTCCGGCTGCCCTATAAAAGGGGCCAGTCCCCACCATTTGGGGGCTAGAGTTGGAAGAGGACAAAGCCATAGGAGGAGTGGAGGGAGAAGGACTGGCGGCAAGAAGGGACTGTGTATTGGTGTGTTGGTCCGGGTTAGGGGGGCTGTACGCGCCCTGGTGGCTCACAATAATATATATATGCATATATGTATGTATACACACACACCTGTTTTTAAAATTATAAAGACTATGACATCATACTCTAGGAATGTATGTCTCAGAACAAAGTACAATACAACCATCCACTTAAAATGAATAGGTTTATACCATCTGTTTTACCATTCAAAACAGAAATAAACTATTTTAATTTGTAAAAGTGTACAAATAGTTACTAATACTGAAAAGTTAACATAAATATTTTATAAAGAAACAGCAAGGATTAAATAAAAAGTATGATATCCTAAATATTATATCTACTTGTCAAGTAATTATACTTGTCAAGGGTATTAATTAAGTCCAAGGAAAAGATAATGAAAAATTTCAACCACAAACTTAAACAGTGAGGCTGTAATGACATAACTAAGTATAATGATATTTCCATTGTTAAGCTCAAAATTGAAAAAAAAATTGTTTTGTTTTTTTGTCTAAAGGAATCACAGAAATGCTCCTTACCTGACAACAAGTGTTGAAGAGAGTTAGAATTTTTTGTGAGAAATTCATCATTGAAATTCTCACAGCTCTTGTTTCCAAAGATTTTCTTCATTTCTTGAGATAATACTTTGTTCACGGTTTCATGGAGATTGCTGTGATCAGACACTATAATAAAAGGAAAACCATAACCAGTAGTATAAAGACATACTCCTCACTGCATGTTCCACATGGTCACAGATACACCATTAAATCCATGCTTAATTCCTTTACACACTTATTGCATTCTTGACATTTATTTCAAGCAAATCTTAATGAAGCCCTGCACCCATATAACTTTGTCTTTCTTAAGTACAAGGTGATGGAAAGCCAGAGACCATTTCAGCAAAATTCATTGCATTTCAGGATGATACTCCAAAAGAGAAAAAAAAAGTTTAGGCAACATGTAGAGAGCTTGACTTAAACTTCAAATTAAAGTGAAATCCTCTGGAGGGCATGGACAGCATGTATATGTGAGCAGACGCTGCTCAGAGTACTCCTATTCATGATCCGAGAACAATCTTGATTCAGCTACATAAGCTTTGCTGAAACTGTTCCCAGGAGGGTTTTTTTTTTTTTTAGTTCCCAGAGTATATAGAGATTTTGGAAAGAAAATCGGTATGTAGATGCTAGGGTGGAAGATTTTGAAAACAGCTTACAAATAAACGAAAGCAGGGAGAGGGTATCCTACAGATTTAATTGAAATCTGGCTTCTGGGTAATTTTGGGATGGGCATATTCCTTAGTATGTTGTTCTCTGTGGAACAAGTGCATACATTTCTGACTCCGCTTCTGCAACCAGGGAACCCACCCAGACCCACCTTGCCAGGCTTCTTAACTATCAATACTGGGAGACTGACGTGAGGAAGGCAAGAGAACATGGAAATATTTTAATTATTGGCTCTATGCTATCTCTTTCTGTGCTTCTCTTTGTAAGATTAGAAAAAAGTGACCGAAAGACATTGATATAAAAAAAGATTGCAAGTTTTCCGGCTATCTTATTAAATGCTGTATTTGGCAACACCACAAGATGGTAGCCCAAGGAGAAGCAAATTTCTTTGAAATTCCAATTGAAGTAATAACATGGTTCAACATAAATGAAGCATCTTTATGCCCTACAAGAAAATAACAAAGGAAGAAGGATCTCTTATCCCAGAGGGAAAAAATATAAATTTATTAAGGGTGTTAAATCTTTAGCAAGTGAATAGGCTATTTACTGTATATGGATGATTACAAGCAGTGTTGAAACAAAATGTGCAGCTACACCCTCTGAAGCATTATTATGACAATATTGACCTGTATATTACAGGCAGTTATCCAAGGAAAACAGACAGACCATTATAGCCCTTAAAAGAATAGATATTTCCTTCACAGAATTTGCAAAGAAAACCAGAAAACCAAGGTGCCAGCATGCACAGCTTCATAAACCATCAAAAGGAAACTTAGAAACTCTGACAGGAACATGTCTGACTAGTCCTAAAACCACAACAGAATCAGAAGACAAGTATCTGGCAGTCAACAGTTTACATGATAGGTGACTCACAGGACAACAGCTTCAAATACAGCTTAACAGTGGCTAAAGTAAGTAAGTACTCACTGACACTATGGTTTCTTTGCAATTAACTGGGCTCTCACTTATCATATAGCTATCCGAAATGTGTAGTTTAAGGGGGATGTGATATCAGTTTAAAACGTTTGGTTTGAAATACAATGTCTGTACTGCTGTATCATTTGTATGGTTTTATTTTTGAATGAACTGGAACTGCACCTATACAATTGTTTGTTTTTTACTCTTAATTATAAAAGGGTTTAAATAATTTTGCAAGGCACTGAATCTCTAAAGAATCTAGGTGAGTTCCAATCTTTTAAGATCCTAAAGTTAAACAATATATCCAAATCAAACACTAATGCATTGATTGATTGCAGTTGCATTATTCCTTTACAAGTGTCCTGTTTATCATTGTTGGTCAATTTTAGCAGAATGTATCATAATAAAGTAACTTCATTGAACAACTATAGTGCCATCAGCAAAACTGTTTAATTCTGATTAATTCTATTGAATTTCTTTCAACTAAACTCTCATACAGTCTAAAAATATACTTTAGATTTAAACACCAACCAAGTGATAAACATTCAAAATATAAGTATCTCCATTTCTCCCAGTAATGCAATACTTTCAGTTCACTATCTAATAAATTTCATCCGCCTATCTCCATATAAATAAATATTCAGTTCACCCCGAGAAAGATAAAAAGTCCAATAGAAATACTATTTCAAGATATATTGATATTCATAGAATCTCAAACATGAACTTATAGACTAATAAGAAATATACAGATCAGCTGACAATATAACTACACATTATTTAGGTAAAGCTTCAAACAGGTAATTATGACTGAGTGAATGCTGGAGCTGTAGTGGGTAAGAGTACAATTATTCAACAGTTTAAGAAAGCTTTTGACAAAGACATCTTTAATTATACCTCTAAAATAATACATGAAGATAACAACCCTTCAATTTCAGATAGAACTACACAAATCTGCACAATTACACTTAGTATAATGATCCAGTGGTACTGAATCAGAAACTGTTTTCCCTTTTATATTTGATATCTAAAACAAAATTACCTTCTTCCAAATCCCTACATAATTCCATCTAGTATGTTGAAAATTTACATGCAGCAGCATATAAAATATTAATATAATTTTTTACTGACTGCATGGGAGTATGTGGAACATTTTTCAAAGTAAGCTGCCACTGTAAGATAAATATTTAAACAGCATATTCTCTTTGTGTGTCTCTGCTTGGCTCTATGGATACTGGCTGAAACCAATCGAAGATGCAATATTTTAGCTTATCTATGTACCATTTTCTTTCACTAAAATCCAAATTATAAACACTTTTTAATAGCATTTAGCTAAAACAACCTCAAAATACACAGTTTACATTAAAAGAAGCTAATACAGATTTATGAAACTGCATGCATTGATGGACTGTTAATCATTTGGTAGCTTTGTTTTTGGTAGCGCCAACTGCGATATTTTGGTAAAGATTCCAATTCATTTTTCTTTAATTTTTCTATAGATTGGGGTTCCCAGGCTTTACATTTGAGTCAAGGTAACATAAATACACCCATTTTAAGAAACTGAATTATATAATTTTCTGACATATAAAAGGATTACCAAAATGGGATAATTGTTTATAAATATTTTAACATAAGGCATGACACAATATAAACAACTAAACTACATAGAAAAAGCTGTTCTTTGTTTGTTTAGAGATTTTCAGAGTCTTGATTTTACAAAACCTTTCCATTTATTATGTGAACGGGGGTTAAACTATTAGTTTGTCTCAAGAATCTTTCGTTTCTAAATTAATTATACAACCTTGTAAAAGCTCTACATTTGCCTGACAGTTACTCCTGAGATAGTTACATGATAACAATTAACCTTTAGAAAGCAGGTCTTTAGTTGTTGGTTCACTAGCTACTTAAAATTCTAATCTATTTTAACATTTTCTAAATGATTTTACACATTGCATTTAAAGTTGGTGTTGCACAGCTATGTTCATTCAATAAATGAAAAAAGATCATCTAATATTAGATTAGACGCACATACACACACACAGCATACATACACACACATATATGTATATACACACATGTATAATACAGTACCTGCCAAATAATACAAAGAGTACACGACACATGTTTTGCCCTAATTGGGACTCGTCAGGTGAAGATGAGAGGACGTGGTGGATGTTTGCAGAATGGCTGACCAACCACAATCATTACCTGGTATGTAACCATCCAAATAACCAGACTGTGATTCAGACAAGCAAGTGAACCAGCCACTTTGGCGAAATGTCAGAGGCTTCACCATAGGCACGGACATCCATGGTTCAAACCCCAAAAGGGGATGCAAACGTGCATACACCTGACGAGCTCCAATTAGGTTGAAACACATGTTGTGTACTCTTTGTATTATTGTATTTGGAAGGCACTGTATCATATATCTATGATCCGATTCTTGCAACTGAGAGAACTAATAAATTTATAATAATGTATAGCACTCTGGGCTTTGAAATAAAAGTGCACATTATAAGAATAAACTGAATTTATATTTGTTCAATGTATAGTTACCTTCCTGGCATAGATAGTAAAAATTACACCTATACCGTGACTACGCTGCGTAAGTAGCGCTGTCTTTTGTGGTGAACTCAGTAAAGCACTTCAGGGAGAAATCCTTAATGAAAAGCATTTCTTTCAAATAACTCGTGTAATTGGGCAATATTTTAAGAATGGGCAAGGCTAAATCCATTGCTTAATTCAAACAATTTTTTAAAACGATTAAAGAGCTGCAAGTTATTCTTAGGAGGTAGTGACTATTAAGTATTTTAACAGTTTCTATGTCATGCAAGGACTGCATGCCATTCAGGATATTTGGTCACATATGTACAGCAGTGCTCAGTGCCATAATTACTTACCAGTTTTAAAGAACCTAATTAAACATTCATGCAACCACGAGTTTTCAGAATCAATGGCAAAGGCTCTTTTGACAGACTGGAGCATCAAGAGAAATCTTCCTGCAAGGAAATCAAATGAAAGACAAGAGGCCTGCTTAACAAACTTAAATCAGCAGCACCTCGAGATAAAACAGAACCATAAATTAAATCTGCTATATAAAACACATACAATTGCATCAAACTGATTTCAATTATTACATTTAGGAATAAATCACAATGAAAGATAATGAACCATTAATATTATTATACTCTGCAAACAAATAAATACCGTCAACTGTTCACATATTTCTAGAATTACAAGTACAGGTGGGTTGTTTTATTTTCACATGGAGACACAGCATTAAAAAATTGCAACAACAACACTGTAGTTCAGTCCATTGCCGCTGGTGGGAAGTGCCACAGACACTACAAAATGATTTTATCATGATATTTGTATGGAAAACCATTTGTGTTAAATTAAATACATACAGTAAAAATGCAAATATGAAATAGTCACATGAAAAAGTGCGGTGATACACATAAATTGTTAACTTGTGAGAAAAAAAATGCACAATCAAAAAAGTCAACTAATAATTATGAAATCCAATTTCATCTTTGTTTCATAATTTATTTCAAAAATGCTGTTACATTAACATTATTTATTGCGAGTTTTATTTCGTAGTGGTCTTATATCTTAAGACTGTTTCAATTTAATAATGGGACATTTGCAAATGTCACGTTTCCCAATGGCTTTTTTAATGACAGCACTATTTATTTTGGAATGACTCTTTCCATAATGGTTTTGTCACCTGTCACTCAAGACTAATGGGTTGGGTCAAACAAGCAACAACACATGGATTCCTATCAAATAACAGCAATAATTTTAAAGTAGTATTTAGGATGGAAAAGGGAGAAAAGTCAATTTTTCAACTTTGAGAGCAGCCATTCAATGGTAAGGTATGTCTTTGCCACAGCCTCACTAGCAGCCTGTTACTAAAACCAAAAGGAAAAATGTTCAACCTGTGGATCAAGATTAACATGTAACCAAACCATCATGAAAATGTTTGCTATTTTTTTTTTTTTTTTAAATATTTTGCAAAAATATAAATAACGTGACTCAATTCTGCAATATACTTCAATTTATCATTCACATTTTTACTGACTAAAGTTAAAATTGAAATCATTTCAACTCTAAGCAAAAACTACTGTATGTCCTTGATAACAAAGAGTTTTATAAACAAGAGGACATCATTCAGTCTATTATGCTCGTTTGGGCAGTGGTAGACCAATATGTTGATTGTTTTGTTATTAGAAACCACAGTATATAGTGCTAAATCTCATACACAGTAAAGTCTTTTTTATTTAGTTTCTACCTAGCTATGTAGCTGTGTTATGACCCATTGAAATGTCAATGTGTGTGAGGCACAATTGTTACACGGTTTATGGGCATTATTAACTCTTTTTTTAGATAAGAAGAGGCTCAATCAGACTTCTTCTGTTTTGAGAAAAGTTATGATTATTGCTCAAATTATTCAAGGACAATTTCCATATATGAATCTGTGTTCTTTGCCTTAGAGCATATAAACAAGCAGGATGCAGCACTTTGTTTAGACTAGGTATTATGAGCAAGAGGTCTCCTTGCATTTGTGAAATAAAGTTACTCATATAACATTCTCAAACCTGCCACTTCACAGTCCAGCATTCTGGATTTGAATCCTATCTCCCACACCCCCAAACACTGTCTGTGTGTAGTTTGTATGTTATTCCTGTGTCTGCAGACACACCTGTTCAGTTACCTGCCAATTCCAAATTGGCCCTCTGTAAATTTAACAGTGTGTGCATACATAGGTCCTGTGATTTACTTGGTCCCTAACCAGCCTAGTGTTGCCCAGATAGACTCCAACCACCCTGACCCTGACTTGTATTAAGCAGGTCTGAGAATGTTATGCTACATTTTGCTTATGAATGAAAGTGCACTTATTTTATTGTAAAAGCAGCATGTTAGTTGGCAACTTGCATAATCTAGCTCACATTTGTAAATTCAAACATTTTATATATACTGTATTCAAACAACATTCTAGTTTCAATTACTGATTGACAGCTCTACTACAAACAGAGCTCACTCATAAGGTCTAAGCCAGAAAAAGAACATAATTTTACATCAAAACAAGTGAATATTTGCACACAGGGATGAGACTTACATTCTTTGAAGGTGCTCAAGCAAAGAGAAATCAATTCATTTTCTAAAACCATATATTCATTAAAGGATGTTGGGAGACATAGCCTATCATTGCAGCATCATGCTTAAGGCAGGAACTCTCTCAGGGCAAGATGCCAGAAGATGGACATGCGCACGCACACACACACACACACACACACACAAACATACTTGCTACATCATTTGGGATAAAGCTACCTATAGAAATCCACATTACACACAAGGAGAATGAACTACTATATTTCCACATGGACAGTGACCAGACCAGGATTCAAACTCAGCAGCAACACTAACAACTGTGGCACTGTGTGATCAAAAAATGATAACCTACTTAAAGCAATTCAAGATTTCAGGGCAAAAAAAAACATATATCATTAAAAACAAGCAACTGGTCAAAATTTAAAGCATAGTAAAGAACTGCATTAAATGATTTACAAAAAAGCAGTAAAAAATAAAAGATAATTCAACACAAAGTCATATGAGAAAAATGATCTTACCTTTTCTAAAGTATATTTCAAAAGCCAGAAGATGTGTTTCTATACAATCAGTTACAAGATTCTTTAATGGCATTAGAAATTTGATAGCTTCTTCTAATGGATTTTCCACCTGCATTTAATAGACAATAGATTTATAAAGTTTTAGATTAATCAAATATTTCAATCTTTATAGACTTGTAGTAACTCTACTTTGAAGGTAGCTCAGATTGTTAAGGTGTACAAACTGGATTTGGTCACTCTTAAATGTGCAACCACTTAGTTCATGTGTTGCAGCTATCTCACTGACTCCACGGTCTTTATAAAGGATGGATTAAATAATAATGTGCACAGAGCAGTGATACACTAGGCAACTTACACATTTAAATCTGGTGAAAGAAACTCCTAAATGACCAAAAAATGAAAGGAATTATTGGCATTATGACATAAGCATGATGCTCTAAAGTAAAGAAACCTCACAAGAAAAAATAAAGTTAAACCAGTACAATTAGTAAACAAAACCATCAGAATACAATGATCAGCATTTTGATCAGTATTTACTGTCTCCTAACCTTAGCATTAGGTTTTGCTTACTTTTTTCACACTTATGGCAGGATCTCAAAACTCTGCTGAATAACACATTGTTAACAAAATCAAAAGCTTCTAACTACAATAAACCCCTGATATCATAAAGGTTTAGTATATTATTATGGAGTATTACTACACAGTTCAGAATATTGGAGTACAAATGAAAACACTACAAAGTGTATGTTAACATTCAAGACACAAAAAAGGTGTGATCATCTGTCCTACTTGCTCAGTTAATAGAGGATATAAAGAATTAAATTCTCATAAATCCTTTGTCTTAGCTGAAAGATGAACCATGTAAGAAACAAAGCTGCCGGTTAATATTGCTTTCATCTTTAATTTACTGTTTGCTATGTTGCAAGTGGTAACGAATAATTATGAAGTCACCGTAATTCACTCTCCATATAGTTTTACATACATATACATATGATATATATGGAATATTGACATCTGGCGCCGCCGAGAGTGGCAGCCTTTTCAGCAGCTCCGTGTATGACTGTATATATATGTGTATTTTTCTACTTTTATTTTTCTATTTTTATTTATTGATCACTCCTACCACTTTATTTTATGTGGATTCGTTCCCTGGACACACTTACTTTTACAACATGGGCATGGATTTTTACACGCCGAGACTCGCCTATTCAAGTACTCAACTTCGGGCGCTGAGAACAAATGCCAGTGCCGGTGTGGTTCCATATTTACCCGACGAGGTAAGAAGGCGGTATCGTGGCAGCAGAGCCGGCACTAAGCTTAAAATGAAGCAGCTTGCGAGAAAGTGGCGTTTTAAGCCTTCGGTGCCTTCTGTTATTCTGGGGAATGTGAACTCAATCTCAAATAAGATCGACGAACTGGCTGCGCTGGTGAAAAATGTCAGAACTTACAGAGAATGCAGTTTGTTGTGTTTCTGCGAAACGTGGCTAACTAACACCATCCCAGATGCTAATGTGGAGCTACCCGGGTTTAGCACCGTTAGAGCGGACAGAGACGCAAGTACCTGTGGGAAGCACAAAGGAGGAGGACTCGCTCTCTATATTAATACACGGTGGTGTAACTCTGGACATGTTAAAGTCAAAATCTCCACTTGCTGCAGGGACATCGAACTGTTGGCCATAAGTCTGCGTCCCTATTACTTGCCCAGAGAGTTTGGACACGTCATTATTGTCATCGTGTATATTCCTCCTCGGGCGGACGTGGAGATAGCAAGTGACATCATCCATTCTGCTGTTGCTAAGTTACAAACGCAGCACCCCGAGGCACTTGTGCTAATCGCTGGAGACTTTAACCATGTGACGCTGGACAAAACATTACCTGCATTCTCCCAGTATGTGGACTGTAACACCCGGGGAAATAAGACTATTGATTTACTGTATGCAAACGTTAAAGACGCATACAGTGCCACCCCGCTGCCTGCGCTTGGGAAAGGAGATCATAACCTGGTTCTGCTTCAGCCTCACTACAAACCAAAAGTGAGAGTCCTACCTGTAACCAAACGATCATTCAGGAAGTGGACCCCGGAGGCTGAGAATACTCTGAGACAATGTTTTGGAACTACAGACTGGGATATCCTGCAGGGATCACATAGTGAGAACATTGAGGAGGTTGTTGACTGCACTACTGACTACATCAACTTCTGTATGGACACTTAAGTTCCAGTAAGAACAGTACGCTGCTATGCTAACAACAAGCCATGGATTACAAGTGACATCAAGGGCCTTTTGAACCAGAAGAAAAGGGCCTTTAAAGACGGTGATCAGCATGAGCTCAAGCGCGTGCAGAAGGAACTCCGAGTCCAGCTCAGGGCGGCGAAGGAGCAGTACAGGAGAAAGCTGGAGCAGAAGTTGCAGAACAACAGCATGAAGGAAGTGTGGGATGGGATGAAGATCATCACTGGCTGCAGCTCGAAGCAGGGTGCCACCATCGAGAGAGGCATGAAGAGAGCAAACGAAATGAACATCTTCTTTAACAGGTTTGACCACCCTAACCCACTCTCACCTCGGATTACTGCACTCTCTACACATCCTTCTGCTGATACCAACATAGGAGAGACATCCCCACCCACAATTACAGCAGCGCAAGTGAGCAGAGAGCTGAGGAAACTTCGTGCCAGCAAAGCAGCAGGTCCAGATGGAGTATTGCCACGACTGCTGAAGGTCTGTGCATCAGAGCTGGGGGGTCCTCTACAGCACATCTTCAACCTGAGCCTGGAACAGGGGAAAGTCCCGAGGCTTTGGAAAACATCTTGCATCACCCCAGTCCCAAAGGTATCACATCCTGGTGAGCTGAATGACTTCCGGCCTGTCGCTCTAACATCACATGTGATGAAGACCATGGAGCGGCTGCTGCTTCACCACCTGAGGCCACAGGTCCAACACGCCCTCGACCCTCTGCAGTTCGCATACCAGGAGAAGGTGGGAGGGGAAGATGCCATCATCTATATGCTACATCGATCCCTCTCCCACTTGGACAGAGGCAGTGGTGCTGTAAGAATTATGTTTCTAGACTTCTCTAGCGCCTTCAACACCATCCAACCTCTGCTCCTTAGGGACAAGCTGACAGAGATGGGAGTAGAGTCATACCTGGTGGCATGGATCGTGGACTATCTTACAAACAGACCTCAGTATGTGCGTCTCGGGAATTGCAGATCTGACATTGTGGTCAGCAACACAGGAGCGCCGCAGGGGACTGTACTTTCTCCGGTCCTATTCAGCCTATATACATCGGACTTCCAATATAACTCAGAGTCCTGCCACGTGCAAAAGTTTGCTGACGACACTGCTATCGTGGGCTACATCAGGAGTGGGCAGGAGGAGGAGTATAGAAACCTCATCAAAGACTTTGTTAAATGGTGCGACTTAAACCACCTACAACTGAACACCAGCAAAACCAAGGAACTGGTGGTGGATTTTAGGAGACCCAGGCCCCTCATGGACCCCGTGATCATCAGAGGTGACTGTGTGCAGAGGGTGCAGACCTATAAATACCTAGGAGTGCAGCTGGACGATAAATTAGACTGGACTGCCAATACTGATTCTCTGTGCAAGAAAGGACAGAGCCGCCTGTACTTCCTTAGAAGACTGGCATCCTTCAACATCTGCAGTAAGATGCTGCAGATGTTCTATCAGATGGTTGTGGCGAGTGCCCTCTTCTACGCAGTGGTGTGCTGGGGAGGCAGCATTAAGAAGGATGCCTCACGCCTGGACAAACTGGTGAGGAAGGCAGGCTCTATTGTTGGCATAGAGCTGGACGGTCTGACATCCGTAGCAGAGCAACGGGCAATCAGCAGGCTCCTATCAATTATGGAGAATCCACTACATCCATTAAACAGTGTCATCTCCAGACAGAGGAGCAGTTTCAGTGACAGACTGCTGTCACTGTCCTGCTCCACTGACAGACTGAGAAGATCATTCCTCCCCCAAACTATGCGACTCTTCAATTCCACCAGAGGGGGTAAACGTTGAACATTATTCAAGTTATTGTCTGTTTTTTTTATCTGCATTTTTTTTTTTTTTTATTACTCTTTAATATTTTTGCTGCTGGAATATGTGAATTTCCCCCTGGGATTAATAAAGTATCTATCTATCTATCTATCTATCTATCTATCTATCTATCTATCTATCTATCTATCTATCTATCTATCTATCTATCTATCTATCTATCTATCTATCTATCTATCTATCTACTCTCCCCATTTGTCCTTTAAGAATACCCTAGGACAGCAAAAGAGGATGACTGTGAGCTATGCAGAATGCAAAGGGCCTGGCCCTTTAAGGAAAGCACGGAAAAAATGGGCCATGCAGACATGAGGCCACCATAGGAAGTTGTGGAAGAAAATAAGACTTTCTGGGGGCATCCATTGGCCCAGGAAAACAAGTTTGGTAGGATGCTCTGGAGGTGAGAGAGGAGAAGACTAGACTGAGTGTATTATTACATCGTATTACGCCCTTATTTTATGATAAATACACCCATTATTTTTGGACAAATATTTTTCTTTTGAACATTTTATTCTGGGTAGAGGCGGTACTCTGCTTGTTTCAGAAATAAACATATAAATTGAGGCTAGACAGGATAAATATCGAAAAAGCAGCAGCAGGAAGACAATAAGCAAGTATACTTTTACAACTGTTTGAATTCATACAACAAAATTCTCTAATGGGCTATAAGCTACAGAGCTCACATCTAGCTGGAAACATAACCATATTTAATTGCAGCATTAAAATAAAAAATATAAAAAAAAAAGTTATAAAATAGTCACCATGCCTTACAAGCACAAAACACTGGACAGAAACAAGATACAGCACAGGTAAGCAGAAGCTGACTCAAATTCACAAACAAGACACCCTGACTACTGCTGTGCTGTGGGTAACCTACTACTTTCAAATTCAAAGTGAAAATAGACTTTTCTTTCAATATCATTCTACTCCCTGTGTTTACATTAACTGCTTGCAAATTACAATTAAACAAGAAATAATAAAAAGCTAAGCTTTTTTTCCTCTAGTGTGGAACTCCTTTTGCCACTGTTAGATATATGTGATAGAGCTTGACTTCAGCAGATACTAAACAACAACATTTATTTATAAAGATCACCATCTCACGAAATATGCATCCCTTAAAAGATGCAGTCAGTACATACTGATATACTTGTTTCAAATATGCAATCAAAATAATAACATGCTGCTTTGCTGTCACACTGGTGCTTTGGTTACTAATGATGGATCTATTCATGTTTTATAGATAGCTCAGAATTGCCAAATTTAAAGTACAGTTAGGTCCATAAATATTTGGACAGAGACAAATTTTTTCTAATTTTGGTTCTGTACATTACCACAATGAATTTTAAATGAAACAACTCAGATGCAGCTGAAGTGCAGACTTTCAGCTTTAATGTCAGTGGGGTGAACAAAACAATTGCATAAAAATGTGAGGCAACTAAAGCATTTTTTTTTAAACACAATCCCTTCATTTCAGGGGCTCAAAAGTAATTGGACAAATTAAATAACTGAAAATAAAATGTTCATTTCTAATAATTGATTGAAAACCCTTTGCTGGCAATGATAGCCTGAAGTCTTGAACTCATGGACATCACCAGATGCTGGGTTTCCTCCTTTTTAATGCTCTGCCAGGCCTTTACTGCAGCGGCTTTCAGTTGCTGTTTGTTTGTGGGTCTTTCTGTCTGAAGTTTAGTCTTCAACAAGTGAAATGCATGCTCAATTGGGTTACGATCAGGTGACTGACTTGGCCATTCAAGAATTTTCCACTTCTTTGCTTTAATAAACTCCTGGGTTGCTTTGGCTGTATGTTTTGGGTCATTGTCCATCTGTATCACGAAACGCCGCCCAATCAATTTGACTGCATTTAGCTGGATTTGAGCAGACAGCATGTCTCTGAACACCTCAGAATTCATTCGGCTGCTTCTATCCTGTGTCACATCATCAATAAACACTAGTGTCCCAGTGCCACTGGCAGCCATGCACGCCCAAGCCATCACACTGCCTCCACCGTGTTTTACAGATGATGTGTTATGCTTTGGATAATGAGCTGTTCTACGCCTTCTCCATACTTTTTTCTTGCCATCATTCTGATAGAGGTTTATCTTGGTTTCATCTGTCCAAAGAATGGTTTTCCAGAGCTGTGCTGGCTTTTTTAGATGTTCTTTAGCAAAGTCCAATTTAGCCTTTCTATTCTTGAGGCTTATGAGTGGCTTGCACCTTGCAGTGCACCCTCTGTATTTACTTTCATGCAGTCTTCTCGTTATGGTAGACTTGGATATCGATATGCCTACCCCCTGGAGAGTGTTGTTCACTTGGTTGGCTGTTGTGAAGGGGTTTCTCTTCACCATGGAAATGATTCTGCGATCATACACCACTGTTGTCTTCCGTGGATGTCCAGGTCTTTTTGCGTTGCTGAGTTCACCAGTGCTTGCTTTCTTTCTCAGGATGTACCAAACTGCAGATTTTTGCCACTCGTAATATTGTAGCAATTTCTCGGATGGGTTTTTTCTGTTTTCACAGCTTAAGGATGGCTTCTTTCACCTGTATGGAGTGCTCCTTTGATCGCATGTTGTCTGTTCACAGCAAAATCTTCCACATGCAAGCACCACACCTCAAATCAACTCCAGGCCTTTTATCTGCTTAATTGATAATGACATAATGACGGACTTACCCACACCTGCCCATGAAATAGCCTTTCAGTCAATTGTCCAATTACTTTTGAGCCCCTGAAATGAAGGGATTGTGTTAAAAAAATGCTTTAGTTGCCTCACATTTTTATGCAATCGTTTTTTTCACCCCGCTGAATTAAAGCTGAAAGTCTGCATTTCAACTGCATCAGAGTTGTTTCATTTAAAATTCTTTGTGGTAATGTACAGAACCAAAATTAGAAAAAAGTTGTCTCTGTCCAAATATTTATGGACATACCTGTATGTCAGTTATTTTTTTTAACTCAATTTGTGTAGCAGATTAAATGCACAAAACCTGTTGGCTAAAGACTGGTATTTCCTGCTACTTGCTAAGGAGAAAACCCAAGAGGAAAAACATAATGCATCTGTTAAAACTGTTCTATAAAATTATAGTTTTTTTAGAAACCAGTCTTGATGTGGTCCAAGAATTCCTTCTTAAATTTCAGCAAGACCATATTAACTGCAGTAGTGAAACACTTCATGGATATTCAGATAAGTTTAGATTTTAAATTCTCCTTCTAAATTATTAGGCTATAAATGATTTTAACCCTCCATTTTACAGAAAGTTTTAGTGTCTAAGCTCATGGGCACATTTTGCTATCTCAAGATTTAGGCCTTATTTAAATTCCACGAATAAATAGTAGTGCAACTTCCCAATATTAAAGTAGTAAAGTAAACTGTTTTTATTTTACTGTTACTAAGTCTTTTTCAATTCTCTGTCATTTCTCACTATCAAAGGTGACACTTGGCCTACACCTTGGAGTAAATGAATTGTCAAATATGACTATGTATTTTCAGATATCTTCTATTCAAATTTTCATTGTTTGCCTAAATTATTATTAGAATGTACCCTGACCTACAGCAGGACAGTTGAAATATAAACTTGAAACCATCCTGAATATGATATATATATATATATATATATATATATATATATATATATATATATATATATATATATATATATATATAGAGAGAGAGAGAGAGAGAGAGAGAGAGAGATAGATAGATAGATAGATAGATAGATAGATAAACACAAAATATACACTCATATTTATAACCTATGTTGAACTTCTTTTTTGATATTATATTTGTAATTTCCAAGTGACATGCTGGGCTCATAAGTGGAAGTGTGCTTAAAAAGGACAAACTGAACAGAACTGAATATTAGACCATAATGGTTTTGATTAGTATGATTTGAACATAGTCAGTCTTTCTTTAATGTTTGCTATTTGCTTTAAGAGCCACAATATTTATTTATTTCATTTTTGGATAGTCAGTCTTTCTTTAATGTTTGCTATTTGCTTTAAGAGCCACAATATTTATTTATTTCATTTTTGGTAAATGCATAGATGTTACATTATAGTACTGATGTGGTTATTACTTCCATCTTAGTAGAATCAAAGTTAATATGCTTATTTGAATGTACATTATTATCCTTAACTGGTTTCTTTGGACTAAACAGTTGTTAACTTTTTTTCATGTTCTGTTAATAACTAAAAATTATCTGATGTATCCACAGCCAATGAAAGTGCACTAAAAAGCAATGGATGTGATAGATGTTTATGTGAAATTAATGCATAATTGACTTATTTTGTAGCTGTGAATTAAGACATACAGATTTTTACTAATTTTTCAATCTCTGTATTAAACATATATTACATGTTTCCTTTTGCAATTGTATAAAAAATATTTTCTGATCTGTAGTTATTGGTTTATTATTTTACATTATTTTTTACATTCATTTTGTGTATGGTTTGTAAGTGAAATTAATGCATAATTGATTTCTTTTGTAGCTGTGAATAAAGACATACAGCTTTTAATAAATTTTTCAATCTCCTTATTAAAACATACATGCTTCCTTTTGCAATTGTATGAAAAATATTTTCTGATCTATAGTTATTTGCTTATTGTTTTACATTATTTTTTACATTTATTTTGTGTTTTCAGAACATTAATGACATTTAAGTAGTAAATTAAGTTGTTTTTACAACTATTTGTTCATGACTGTGTACCGTATTTTACATAATGTTTACAAATGATATGTTTTACTAAAGGTGATTGCTTAAATTTCAACATCTACTATTTGAATCCCCCTAGACAACTAATGACTTTTTTTTTTTTTTTTGCTGTTATTAAAATTCTGAAATTGACAAAATCGACATAAGGATTTTCCTGTTTTGTTTACTAGGCTATAATAGTTTTATATTTCATCCATCCATTTTCCAACCCGCTGAATCTGAACACAGGGTCACGGGGGTCTGCTGGAGCCAATCCCAGCCAACACAGGGCACAAGGCAGGATCCAATCCCGGGCAGGGTGCCAGCCCACTGCAGGACATACAAACACACCCACGCACCAAGCACACACTAGGGCCAATTTAGAATCGCCAATCCACCTAACCTGCATGTCTTTGGAGTGTGGGAGCGCCCGGAGGAAACCCACGCAGACACGGGGAGAACATGCAAACTCCACGCAGGGAGGACCCGGGAAGCGAACCCAGGTCCCCAGATCTCCCAACTGCGAGGCAGCAGCGCTACCCACTGCGCCACCGTGCCGCCCTAGTTTTATATTTGTTTTAGAATATTTTTGTGAATCTGCTACTCACTTACACACTCATGAATGACTATGTTGCACATTTTAAGAAAAACTAATTAAAATCATGATACCATGATAAATAAAATAGAAGTTGGGAAAGTATAATACCATTTTTTATGTTTGATCTTATGTTATTCTCAAAACTTTACCATTCTTTTATTTCAGTTAGGCAAAAGAGGAATATTTCTAAGTGTCAGCATCTCAAAACATTTATATTTTAAAAACATAATGATAATGTTTACCCTTTCCAGTTTCTCTGGGACAAGCTCCTCTTTAGGACCACTGGTCTCTTCTTCCTCCTCATCTCTCTTTTTTTTCAGGTATTTCTGTTGTCTCTCCCGTTCTGCATGTTTTCGTTCTTCCTCTAATTTTGCTTTCTTCTGAGCACGTCTTTGCTTACTCAACATCTTCTTCAGTTCCTTAGCAGACATGTTTCCTGAAAATTTACAAATATTAGTTTCCATGAGAATAAGAAACAGTATTACTTTATTAAAACATTCATAAATACCCTGTGCATTTTTTACTGTACATTCACACAAATATATTTTTTAATGTTTTTACAAACAATTCTCATAAATGCATTTGAGCCTGCCATCTTAATAGCTGCAATAAATAGTCAAGAGATGATAGAAAATATTTTCATAATAACATGTTTTTAGATTTCAAACATATTCAAACAGGAAAACTAATTAACATAAACATAAATACAAGTGTCAGTTTATAATAATGACCATGCAATTAACCAAAAATAATAGTTCTAGCTTTGCCTGAAACCAAAAAGTAAAATGTTTACAGTTCATATTGTAGAATAACACATAGTCTGCCCATTATACTTTCAGGACTGGAGAAAAATGCACTCCAGGCAACTCTGTTCATTATGCTTATTTTAGGAGAGTTGACCTCAAAATGGTTATACATAAATAAGATGGCCACTAAATGGCAGCTGGAACATCTTCAACAAATCACAAGCAAATGTGTCTGTAGATTTTTTTTAAACAACTAAAAAAATGTTATTTACATTTTGTCTCTGAATCCTTGACTTTTGTTAAAATTACTGCACAATTTTAATTGTTTTCAGACATATTTAAAATAGGAGGTACATTAGTCTACTCAGTGAAGTGGTGCTCTAAGAAAACAAATATGAAAACAGCAGCTTCTTGTATGTGGGACTGAAACAAGTTGGTTCTGTTTTTAAAATGATTTTCTGCTTTACTTTTGATAGGAGGAAAATTAGTTTCAGTTTAAATAAAATGTTACACTTACACTTCCAAATTCCAGAGGGTAGAAACAGCATTTTTTAAATATGCATTTTATTAATTTAAGGATTTAACTATAATGAATAAATTTAAATAAGAAATAAGACATTATACATGGCCATACAGTTGTGGCCAAAAGTTTTAAGAATGACACAAGTATTGGTTTTCACAAAGTTTGCTGCTTCTGCCTGCCTGCTGCCATTCCTGAGCAAGCTCTGCACTGATGGTGCCCCGATACCACAGCTGGCACTTGCTGGACGTTCTTTGGCACCCTGAAGCCTTCTTCACAACAATTGAACCTCTCTATTGTAACTCAATCAACATGATAGAGTGATCTCCAGCCTTGTCCTTGTCAACACTCTCACCTGTGTTAATGAGAGGATCACTGAAATGATATCAGCAGGACCTTTTGTGACAGGGCTGAAATGCAGTGGAAATGGGTTTTTTGGAATTAAGTTCATTTTCATGGAAAAGAGGGACTTTGTAATTAATTGCAGTTCATCTGATCACTCTTCATAACATTCTGAAGTATATGCGAATTACCATCATAAAAACTGAGGCAACAAACTTTGTGAAAATGAATATTTGTGTCATATTTGTATATTGGAACATAGGAAGCACATTTGTATATTACATGAGATAATAAAATAATTTTTAATCTTCATTTTAGAGATTTTCATCATCATCCTCATGATTTTCATTTCTGCACATATTCTGATTATTTAAGCCATTTTTACTAATAGGCACATTATTTACCAATGTGGGTATGACACAGATGGAGCTGAAGCTTTTAAGCATTCAGTGTTGTTTGTCCTGATGTTTAATCTGTTTATTAAAGGTCGTTATTAGGATAAGAAAAGGTGAATTAATTGACCTTATTTGTGACCTCTAACTTTTTACAGAAGCACCACCACGACAAAGTGTTAAAACTTGCCACTTGAAACATGAGATAAATATGCCATGATGTGTGTTCTACTTATTTACCAAGATCTGACCAAGTACGGTCAAAAAAACCACAACAGCTGATATACTGGGAGGCAACTTATGAAAGTAGCTGTCTGTGATGTATAGGATATTTTTTAATTATTTTGTTTCATCCCTCTAGGTGAATGGTTAGCTGATTAAAAATTAAAAGAACACTAAAGTATACCAGTAATTCCATAACAGTAAAACAGGTTCAGTTTACCTAAACCCAATTAAACAGCAAAGTATTTTTTAAAGTATTTTAGAGTAAGTGGTGGTACAAATAAAGGCAAGGACCATACTTGTTTGGTGCTTGTTCAGTCGTCAGGCACTGTAGAAAAAGCTGGGTGCTCCTGCAATGCTGGACAGGGAAGGCCAAGCAACACTGCTCAGCAGCTTCTGAAAGGTAAGGCTGTTTTCCTTCATATTTACAATTTTACATCCTCTCTCAGAAGGTGTGGATATGTACTGGCAAATTTACTACATCTATAAGCTGGCAATATTCTTTAAAATTGATCTGGCAAGAGGTGCGTTTTTGCCACCACATTCAAAGTATTTAGTGACAGGTCGGTCTGCTATCAGGCAATCCAACAGAGTAGGCGTATTCTGAAAAACTAAATAATTAACACTGAATCACTTGTTGGTGCCTGCTCTGTCTTGTATTGCAATTGATCATTGCTATCCCATCCCATTGTTATCATCATCTCTTAAAATAAAGTGATACAGATTTAAAGATTGCATGAACTTTGAAACTCACAGCCATTCACTGACCAAAACAATATACTGACTACGAACTGCCTAAAATAATGCAATGACACATTCAATTTAGAACTTTACAGCTCTCAGATGTGAAAAAAAACAAAACAACAAGTAATAAATATTTAAAAATATCATACGTTTTGAACACAGCCCTCCGAGGTTGTGCGGGAGCAGTGAAAAATGTTGTGTAGCCATGCTTTTGCTGGGTAGCGCAAGGTTGGCAAAAACTAAAACAAAGTTTCTCCGCATTATCTTTTCAATTTCATATAATGACATTCCAACTCTTTAAAATGAGGCATCATACTAAGTCATTCAACAGGGCTGCTCATGAAGTACAAGGAACACACACATAGTTTCTTAGGCAATGTTTTCAAAAAAGAAAGAAAGAAGCGCCTTCAGCCAGAAATGGAAATGCTTCTCATGTTTCAGTGACAGGTGAACAGTAAAAGGTGCTCCGCATCTATATTCTGATCGGCATAATATCTTGTGCTTGATTCATTCCTGGTTCAAGATTTTGTATTTATGTACTGCCTGCGCAAAGTACTCCTGACTAAGAAAGCTGAAACTGAAAATATGTACACATTTTCAAAAAAAAAAAAAAAAAAAAATTATAATAATGGATGCACCCAATTTGCTACAAGGAATGGATAGCAAAATGAAAATAGATAATTAAGTACTACAGTAAAAATATAAATTTTAAAATCTTTGTAAAAATGTTAATTTCACACTCCCTGAATGCAGACTGGGAGAACAAAAATAAAAGATCAGCTAATAAAACTATGAGATCAATTACAGGGAAAATGACTCAGGGTATACTCACACTAGCCATGTCTGTTCCATACCGGGCCCGAGGATGATTGCCCCCGCCTCCCTACTCCCCCCGCTGGCCTGAACTCACACTGCTCTTTAACTTTCTGCGCCCAGGCATGCTTTCTTCATCACCATGTGACAAGATCCGAACATGGAGTGACAGCATGCATGTCAAAATGATTTTCCTTATTTTGTGTTTTTTGGAGTTATGTAGGGCAGGCTAACGCTCTACCCTATTACAGACTGAGTGTACAGTGCAGCATTTTGCTACATATGAGAAGATTTTTAGGGAGGAATGTGCAGCTTTTCATGCTAACTACAATTCACGATTCACGAAATGGTATTAAATGAAATGAGAATTGCACTATCTACATAGTAATAAGACTTGTCACATCATTGAAATCATGTCTGTGTTCCGTGCTCCGCCACATTTAGTGATCACACTGTTCTCGATCCTACTGAACCGTGTCCAGGCCCACTTCTTCCAAATGGGCCAGGGCACAGTACGGTTGGCCCAGCACAGAACAATCACACTAGTCAAACGAAGTAAACTTTGGGGGGTTACATGCCCATGTTCGGGCAGGGAACAAATTGCTAGATTGAGTACACCCTCACTGATTATGAAAGAGTTCATGACAAACTGTAGATTCTAATTTGGACCCATGGCAGTATGGTAGTTTGAGTAAGTGAGCCTTTTTCATATATGACCTCTGATTGAACATAGTATACATTTTACACATTGCATCGTTGTTGCCTTTACGAATCTGATACGTCTAGGCATGGAATAAAGTATCAAAATATTTAAAAATTCAGAGAAACAACAGTGAAATGCTAACTGTAGTACCATATGAAAATATTACACTACAGTTATGGACCTCACTATTTGTCTTAAGATAATGCTGAAAACCTGAAAGGGGGAAGATGACCACAATGGCTAGGCCCAATGAATTCTAAGTTTGCTGGTTTCTAAAGTTAACTGATTGAGAAGTTTACTTTTTCCAGCAATACTGTTTACCAAAATATTCTTCTCCTCTACAAAGAGCCTGGAGCTTCTGTTAGTGTGATTTGTTAAATTTTAGCCGAAGTTTATAAATCATCTAATGACTGCTAATTAAAATTGTATTGTATGCGTACATACAAAAATGAATAGGTTTGGTGAACACTTTGTAATTACCTAGATTTCTATACTGCTCAAAAAAATTAAAGGAGCACTTTTTAATCAGAATATAGTATCAAGTCAGTGAAACTTCTGGGATATTGATCTTTTCAGTTAAGTAGCAGAGGGGGTTGTTAATCAGTTTCAGCTGCTTTGGTTTTAATGAAATTAACAACAGGTACACTAGAGGGGCAACAATGAGATAACCCCCAAAACAAGAATGGTTTAACAGGTGGAGGCCACTGACATTTTTCCCTAATTTTTTTCACTAGTTTTGCTTTTGGCTACAGCCAGTGTCACTACTGGTAGCATGAGGTGATACCTGGACCATACAGAGGTTGCACAGGTAGTCCAACTTCTCCAGGATGGCACATCAATATGTGCCATTGCCAGAAGGTTTGCTGCATCTCCCAGCACAGTCTCAAGGGAGATTCCAGGAGACAGGCAGTAACTCTAGGAGGGCTGGACAGGGTCGTATAAGGTCCTTAACTCAGCAGCAGGACTGATATCTGCTCCTATGGGCAAGGATGAACAGGATGAGCACTGCCAAAGCCCTACAAAATTACCTCCAGCAGGCCACTGGCGTTAATGTCTCTGACCAAACAAAGAGAAACAGACTTGAGGGTGGCCTGAGGGCCCGACGTCCTTTAGTGGGCCCTGTGCTCACTGCCCAGCACCGTGGAGCTCAATTGGCATTTGCCATAGAATACCAGAATTGGCAAGTCTACCACTGGCACCCTGTGCACATGTGACAAATGTGAATGGGTCAGGAGAAGCCATGGAGAACAATAGGCTGCCTGTAACATTGTTCAGCATGACCGATTTGGTGGTGGGTCAGTGATGGTCTGGGAAGGCATATCCATGGAGGGACGCACAGAACTCTACAGGCTAGACAACGCCACCTTGACTGCATTAGGTATCAGGAGGAAATCTGTGGATCCATTGTCAGATCCTAAGCTGGTACAGTTGGTCCTGGGTTCCTCCTGGTGCACAACAATGCCCAGCCTCATGTGGCAAGAGTATGCAGGCAGTTCCTGGAGGATGAAGGAATTGATACCATTGACTGGCCCCCACGCTGGCCTGACCTAAATCCAATAGAAAATCTCTGGGACATTATGTTTAGGTCCATCTGAAACTG
The DNA here is from genome assembly GCF_900747795.2 of Erpetoichthys calabaricus. NCBI lineage: Eukaryota > Metazoa > Chordata > Cladistia > Polypteriformes > Polypteridae > Erpetoichthys > Erpetoichthys calabaricus. The sequence continues at coordinate 106,298,168 of NC_041397.2, read as the reverse complement.
CCAAGTTGCACCTCAGACTGTTCAGGAGCTCAGTGATGCCCTGGTCCAGATCTGGGAGGAGATCCCCCAGGACACTATCTGTCGTATCATAAGGAGCATGCCCCGATATTGTCAGGTATGCATACAAGCATGTGGGGGCCATACAAACTACTGAGTACGATTTTGAATTGCTTCAATGAAATTTCGGCAAAATGGACTAGCCTGCTGCATCATTTTTTCACTTTGATTTTCAGGGTATCTTTGAATTTAGCCTTCTGTAGGTTAATAATGTTCATTTCCATCAAATGATGTGGCATTCTTTCATTCCTAACACATTACCCAGTACATATCAGTATAGATATCCAGCATGATTTTTTTTCCATTGAGATCTAATATGTTTTCAAAGTGTTCCTTTAATTTGTTTGAGCAGTTTATATTAATTACTCAAAAATATAGCCTGGTCTTCAACTAAATCACAGAAATAGATAAACACAATCTGATTAAGTTAATATCATATAGACATTTGCACTTTGTATTGTCAGTACTGAAGATATTGTATAACCTCACAGTCCAGGCTGGAAAATCTATGTGAACCCTTATATTAACTTGGAGAACCTTCTTAAGCAGCCACAACCTCCACCAAATACTCATCAAATTTGCACAAAAGTTAGGAGGACCTTACAAAACTGTTTTGACTCAATGATATTTCTGCCATTCATTTCATGAATAGTTATCTTTAGATCACACCACACTATCTCATTTGGACTATGGTCTGGGTTGGAGATCAAGGAACACAACATTTTCTTCCCAATTAGCTCTTCTTTTATTAATTTACTCTGGTGCTTTGATTCATGGCCTTGTTGCTTCACCCATCTTCTTTTAAGCATTCTTCTCTAAAATGCCTTGATACAATTTGGCACTCACTGTTCTGTCTCTGATAGTAAGCTGTAGAGGTCGTGAAGTAGCAAAGCAGCACAAATCAATGATGCTGCCTTCATCACGCTTCATGTTTGGGTTAAAATTTGGAGTTGACGTTCAGTGCTTTTTTCCTAAAATAAAGCATTGCATGTTTCTACAAAATACTTCAACTTTTGCTTCTACTCACAGAACAGTATTCCACAAACAATGCAGAACATCTCATCTCAGACCCTGTCAGTAACCAAACTTTGTGTACCTTTTTATAGGGCAGGCCTCCTCCAACACACAAGTCCAATCTAATATAATGGATTGAAGCACCTAACTCTCACACGCTTTTGGGGCAGTAATTTGCCAGAAACTTAGAACAGAACAGTACACACATAATTACTCTCCAAAGAGCAAAATAAAGTAGCAACATTTTAAAAGGTTTTAGTGCTTTCTTTATTTGTAGATACTGATGGTTTTTACAGGGAGAAAAATTCAAATATTCCATGTTTTTTTTCTGTTCTGGTAAAAAAGTGCCTTGCCACACCAGCCCTGACTGCCACAAGTGTACTGTAAACATTACACAGCTGCTGTCCTACAGTGGCAACAGTGCCCACAGAGAGCAAAGTATTTCACTGATAAACATTTTTTTAATACAGTTAACTGTAGAGTGAGGCTTTACAAACTGGTAAATCTGCATTTATTGAGATAAGTAGTAGAGTAAACAGTATAAAAATAAAAATATCCTACACACAAAGCCTTCTAACTATTTAAGTACTAATAAGGGACCATGCAAATGTATGGCATTGTGACTCACACTCTTAAAATTTAACAAACCTCTTATTATTTCCATTCATCCATCTTCCTAACCCACTTATCCATGGCAGGATCACAGGGCAGGTAGTGCCTATCCCCAGCAATTATAGGGCTCAAGTCAGGAACAACACCTAGACAGGGTACCACCCCATAACTGGACGAACATACCCACACACACTTACTCGAGCCAATTTATCAATGCCAATTCACCTAACCTGCAAGGCTATGGACTGTGGGTGAAAACTGGAGCACCCAGAGGAAACCTATGCGAACATGAGGAGGATATGCTAACGTCACACAGAGAACACCAGGGATGCGAACACTGGTTTCCTTAATGCAAGTTAACAGTGCACTGACCAACCATGCCACGCACCTCTTGTTATTAATGATACTTAATATTTTAAAAACAATAACCTGAAGAGCAGAATTACTCAAAGATGGCTGATGAGATGAGATGCAACCATTCTTATTAAAAGGTAATACTAAAGCCTTACTATGTTCATATGTTACAAATAGTGCTGACTGGCAAAATTTGCCAAAATGTTTTTCGCAGTGAATATGCTGTTGACATTGTTTGTTGAATATTTTCCTGTAAATCTGCTGTGCGGCAGGCTTAGATAAACATTTTTTTCCTGGCACCCCATGATGCTTTGTGAGGCCAGCCATGTGTAAAGCTTTCATTCATACAGACTATAAAATCTTTGCCAACATGCTTCGGACATGCGTGGTATCATGACATAACCCTACATGCATTAAAAAAAAAATAATAAAAAAAACTAGCAGTATTTTCATTTGAGGGGTAAATTAGCTGACAATGAGAGAATATTACGAGTACTGCCACCTGATATATAACACTGATCCCAAAGCTTGGGGCAGCACAAACAGGTGTGGTTAATTTGCATGCATAATTAGCCATGTGCTGAACTATGTTCTAAAACAAGCCTTAAAAGGAGACCATCCCCCCCTCTTCTTCCCTGAGGAAGAAAATACATACAGGCCTGTAAAATAAGAATAACGACGAAAAGATTTATTACAGTTTACAAAGTGTTTCTATCTTCATGGAGGAAAAAACTGAAAAGCATGTGCACAGAGATTGGAAACAAAAAAGGACGTTACCCTTGCAGCAACAGCCGCAACTTCAAATAATGGAATGTGTCAGTCTCATGCCACTGCTTTGTTGCTTGGTTAATGTGTGCTGGAATTCTGTATGTGCAATGATAATTTTTTATTAAACGTATTGCAAGTTTGTGTCTATTTGTTGTATTTCATTTGTGGTTATTGTTTGGTCTGTGTCTTTTGTTATTTGAGGCACAGTTTCACACTTTTGTCACACAGCTCACTCAGATCACATTTTTGCCATCATTAATCAGTCTAGCTTAGTTGGCAGATACTTCCCTATCCCTCAGGGACAATTAAATCAGCACTGCACCATTATAACCCACTCAAAACTAGTTCAGTTCCTACTTTTCCTTTGACTTCAATGCCTTTCGCAAAGTTCCAGAACATGTAAGTGATTTCGCCAAACTTATGGCAAACAGAACTCCATGGTGTTCATTCACCACTAGTTACAAACTGAGACATTGTAAAAGCACAAATGTTGCACTGACAGAGCTAGAAATCATGATGTTCTAACATATACTGATTTGTTTATACATTTAAAATGCACATTTTTTAAATTTTAACTTCTGTGCACTACAACATATTACCCTAAATTTCCGCAGTTTCATAGTTAAAGACTACACTATACTGTATATATTAATGATAGAATGAAATATATACCTTCTTATAAATTACATTATGAAACACTATTTTCTGTTCTTACATATAAATGAGAAATCCACAGTTGTCCAGGGAGATTTATGCAGAAACAAGTACCTGAATTTACTTCTTGCTCTTTGTTGTCAATGGCAAGAGGATTATCATGAAGTTTCAGGTAGATTTCGATGGCACACTTCGCAGCTTTGAAATAAAACGTATGTCTCCTCAGTGCATCCTCCAACTTCAAAAGGTCTACATATGCACGCAGTGTCATTTTGCGCATGCAGTATGTGTGAAAATCAAACTGGTCATCTGTAATTTCTAAAAAATGCTGCAAAGAAAAAAATACATCTTAACTGCATGTTGCCAAAATACCTCTACATTTTGACTATATTACATATATGTGGTGGTCATCATTGTTAATTTGACAAGACAGAAATATACAGAACTAGCTCACTGTTTCAAGTAGATACTTATATAGCTCTATGTTAAAATGGTGACTGTATTTATTTAGTCTGTGGTTGAATTGATAAGTGTGACTGAAAAATATACACTTCACAAAATAAAGTTCTATTTCTTAAATATATTAGAGACAAAAACTTAAAATATTATTTTTCCATGTCATAGTATTTTATTTCTGCCAACAACTTAAGCATCTTCAGATATTTTAAGTAAAGCATACAAACAAATCCCTTATTATTGTAAATCTAGTTGTTACTTTGCTATCTTTATCAATAATATCCATTTACAAAGCTTGCCAAATAAAAAGCGGAGTCAGGAACATGGCTGAAGTGTGATTAAGGCCTCTAAAAGATCCACCAAATTGGACTAGGACCTTCACTGATCTGCTGGAAATAGCCTTACCTCAAACCAGGCAGCCCCAACTAGGGAATCCATTCCCGGGAATGAAACTGCTGGAATTCCCAGGTGAACGGGAATGGCCAAGCTCGCATATGTAGTGTGTAAAAGTATAAAAATCGATCAAGAAATAACAGAGTTATAGTTGAAAATAATTAAGTGTAGTGTGTTGCTGATTAATTCAGTCAACAACAGACCAGCAGCAGTCAGTCTCCCGGCTCCCACCAAGACTGAGCACAGTGGACTGGGAGGAGTCTGCACTCTGCAGCTCACGAATGCTGGGATGGGGCAGAGTTCATTGACGTCTGTGCTGTTGACAGCTTTGAACAGCAACTTGAAATTGCAATGCGTCAGTCTGTTACATCCGCATTCTGTGCCAAGAAACTTGCCATCACAGAATGATGACAAGAAACTGGATGCATCAGTAAAAGCTGAAATGGTAGTGTTTCAGAGCTACGGCAAGCACAGGCATTGTTTAGAACAAGTGTATCAGTATCTGATGACTGTGCCGTCTACTTCAGTGGAGGCAGAGCGTGCTTTCTCAGCGGCTGGCGTACTCTGCACGAAGGTGCGCTCTCGTCAGGACGACCGCACGCTGGGCACGTTGTGCTTTCTACGCAACTAACTAGATACATGTACTTATATGACAGCATGAACTGCTTGTAGATAAGGTTAGTCTTTTATTGGTGTCAACATATTGCAGTAGTTTTATTAAAAATAAGTGTTGGTCGTTCTAAAACCGTTCACATGTGAGATGCCCATGCACTATGTCACCCCCGGGAGCCCGGGATTCCCGGGAATGACATTCGGGATTCCAGAATTCCCGGGAATGGATTTCCTAGCCCCAACAATTACTACTAGTAGGCTTCAGCTTGACTAGGCCCGACAAATGGGGAAATGCACTTCAACATATACTCACTGTTCCAAAACTTCACACAAGAGGAAAAAACCCAGCAAATGTCTAACTTATGATCTAAAGGTAACAAGAATCCTTTATAACATTTTTTCTGTATACTTTATGTAGAAAATACACCATAAATTCTAGTTACCATATATACACTAGTCAAATGTTTAATTTTTCTACTTTTTTCATATGCATAATCCTAAAATAAAACTTCATCATATTCTTTTAACTCAAAGTTGTACATAAGATTTTTCAGAGGTATTTTGTTTATGTCTAAATTTTGTTACAATTTAGAAATGTAATTTAAGTGTTTCTGCACAACTTGGTTTTTTAATAACCTGCCAACTTCCTGGTTGAGATTTCTTTGTAAGATAAGGTGAATGGCTCCAAAATTTCAAAGCCTTTATAGATTTCTGCGTTTTCTTATAGAATATATTTCTGTTATTCCTATATTCCTGAACATTTTGCTAAATGTTAAAATAAATTAAGAATAGCATAATAATACAAGATTAGGTCAGATTAAAAAAAAAATCAATAAAAAATAAAATGCAAATAGATTTATTAACCTTTGCCTTGCTCAACTAATTGGTAATTGGTGCTTTAAAAAACTGCAACATCATTCAACAAAAACAAAAAAAAATGTATTTCCAACTTCCCCATCTCAAGGACATGCTTATAGCTTTTTAAGGAAAAGACTATATTTTGAAGTAGGCCTTAGATAGAAACAAAGTCTGCCTGGTCTAGACAAAGTCAAACAGCATGTATGGGCAAAAAGTTTTTATACTTGTGTTCTTTCACTTTTATCACCCTAGGCCTTAAATTCCATGCATAACTGATATAAGCACTCATATCGACAATGTTTCCGGACTATCATTTTGGGGATATACAATATGTGGAAAAAAATGTTTGTTTACTGATAAAAGTTCTAAAATCCTAATTGTTTTAACCTTGTTAATAGGTACACCATTCTATAATTTATCCCACGGAATCAAATTGTCCAAATATGAATTAGAAGGAGGTCTGATGAGATCACCATCAAGAGTGACTGAAGTTTGCAATTTGCAGGAGTTCATTTTTGTTGCAGTTTAATTTTAAAGAGTTCTGCTCTATACAGGTTTTAATTTCACTGAGGCAAGTTGTGAGCTGAGAAAGCTCTGATGAAGTTTTGCTTTCAACATTGCACAAAAATGATACCCCTGTCCAAAGCTACGAATAATATGGTCGAGGGAAAGCATACAGATATAGAAGAGCAGAGGGCCAAGGGACAGAGCCCTGAGGAACTCTATATGTGACTGGCTCTGAGCTGGATCTGCTGTTGTCAAGTCTAACAAACTCTTGCCTATCAGTCAGATAGGACTTAAACAACTGGAGGGCAGTGACAGAGACACCCAGAATGTTCTCCATTCTGGACAGTAGAATGTTATGTCTAACGTTGTCAAATGTTGCAAAATGAATATGACTGTTTGTCCAGAGTCTGCTGTCATAAGCAAATCATTAGTTACCTGAAGCAGAGCAGTATCATAGTTATGCTGTGCTTTGAAACAAAACTGAAAGGATTCCATCAATTCATTAGACATTAAGAATTGGTGAGTTGGGAGACTACAATACGCTCAAGAACTTTTGACAGAAAAGGTATGTGAGAAATAGGCCGAAAATTGTCAAGATTATCAGCATCAAGACAAGGGATATATTTATTATTGTTATAACAGTTGGGATTGTGGCATAAAGGCAGAATTTAAGAAGAGTGGTGGAGATGGTGTCCAGTGCACAAGTAGTCCGCCTCATCTTACAAAGCAGGTCATTAACAAATGCAGATGTGACTTGGAAGCATGGAGTGGAGTGGAGGGATGGAGTGAGAAGACAATGAAAAATATAAACAGATGATGGATTTAGGTTAGTTGAATTATTTAGATCTTTAATCTTATTACAGAAAAAGTGGAAGAATTGTTGGCAGACTTCAGTAGAGGAGGTAATTGGGCCAGATGCAAATTGTAGTAGTTTATTAAACACAGAGAACAAAACATTTGGGTTATCATGGCCACTTTCTATTCTATTCTGCCATAATGTGTGGTCATGGTCAGAGAAAGCGTGGATATATGCACATTGAGGCTAGTCTTACGGGACATTCTCTCAAGGCATCAGCAAGCTGCTTTCATGGACCGTAATTCAGAATTGTACCATGGAGATGAATGCTTAAAATAAATCTCCCTAAGCTTTAAAGGAGCTATTTTATTTAGTGCTGAATGAAGGGCTGAATTAAAATAATCAACAAGACTATCTAGTGTTGATTGAATCTGGGTAGACAGAAAAATATCAGAAATGGAACTGGCAAAGATAAAGGGACAGATATTTTTAAGGTTTCTGAAAGAAATTTGACGTTTACAGGTAAGAGGAGGGAGACGTAATGAGACAGTGAAAAGTCCTGCTTTATGATCAGAGTCCAAAATCACTGCTATAAGTGTTGCCAACAGATAAGCTAGATGTCAAAACAATTGTAATGACTCCTCCTCCTTGTCTTGAGCTAAAAGACTCTGAGAAGTAAACGTATCCGGGTGGTGTTGCTTCTGTGAGAGATGTAAATTCATTCGGTTTTGACAAGGTTTCTATTAAGCATATCAAGGTTGGAATCTATAATGAATTATGAAATCACCAATGCTTTACCATTAAAGATCTTAAATTAAACAATGCAATATTAGCTGATGAGAGGTTTGTTGTGCACAGATCCATAGCCAGTGGTTATTTTAGCATATTGAGAACTTAGCAAACACTGACACTCTTATTCCAAAGCCATGAGTAGGATGGCATATGCCTGAACAGATGCTGTCAGTGAATTTTTCATTCACAGCCCTGTGCTGGCAATGATCAGAACCATGATGTAAATATTTCCGGTGTTGCACAATGCCAGTGTCTTTTAGAATATTCTAGCCTAACTACATACTTTAAAGAAACTGTTTATTTTAACATAGATTAGAGCAATACTTATCTGACAGTAGCAGAGAAGCAGTGCAGCACCACAGAGAAAATGAGACAGGTGGGGTGGCACAGATGAGCAACAACAGCAAAGCAGCAAAAAAAAAAAAAAAAAAATCCAGAACATGTAGGAGATATTACAAGATGCACATGACAGGTAGCTACCAGAATTCAGAGGATCCAACATACAACCATATACATATAACATTGGGTATTACAGGTGTCATCGCCCCAGAGCTGCAAGCCAGGTGGCTGCAAACAACAGATCACTTTTCTGTCATTCCCAGTCGAACCACATATAGAAGGAATTGAGAGTAAGCCAGCATAATCAAGGAGACAGAGCATCCCCAGCTCCTATATCTCCAGGGTGCCAGAAAAAAAAGAAAAAAGTTTGTAGATCGCGCTTCAGGCAGTCTCGTCCAGTGAACCACAGAAACATTCAGTTGTCAATATGGCTGCGAACCCAGTCAAGGCAAAGTCCACTAAAACAGATCCAAAATTAATACAATTTGAGTCGATTGCATCCATGAACTATATATTCAATAAAAGAAATGAAGAAGTGCAAAAAGTGGAAAGTTAATGTGAATTTTAACAAAAAGTGTTAAAAGGGAGGAGCGGCAGCAACACGTGTGCGCCAACATCCCTTCAACTGTTATAATCTAACTTTTGGACAAAAGTGACCATAGCAGAGGGTTAAAAAAACTTCTTGAGGGCATACTAATTCTAAAGATGGACGAAAACTCACTATCAGGGGTAAGAGAAAGACAGATGGGTATTGTAGGTATTAAAATGGAATGTTTTTGTAGTACTTAACAGTACCACAGTCCACAGCATACACTGTGAATGCAAGACACAGGTCTTTTCAAAATTCTAAAAATCAATAAAAACCTTATCTATATTAAGGCACTAAAACCAAATGATCTGCCCGGAAATGTAAGGGATTGCTGAAAATTTTAATTCAGACTGAAGATCCACTACTATAGAGCAGCACACCATTATTTGAGCTGCTGTGTCAAAAAATATTACAGCTTTTGGCATTATGTCCTAGCAATCAGAGATAAAAACAACAATTGAGATTTTTAAAATAGATGAACAAATCACCAAAAAAAAACAGGATGGTAAAGTAATGATGCCTTGAAATTGGGTTGCAGCTTTATATATAATGTGTGCAGTAGGCACATTTGTCCCTTCATAATATGTTTGTAATATGATTTGAAAACAATTACCTTTTATGTTATAATATAGGCAACCAGATCCGCAACAGTAGCATTGACTTTGGCCAATTCATTGGTCAATGCAAAAGCAAAAAGAAAAAATCCACTAGGACTGCACAAGCTAATAACAAGCATAAACAATATTGCTTAATATGGCAGTACACCTAAACAAAAAGGCAAGCACTACATTATATTCTATCAGTGAGTCCTGAAAGTTAATTTTAAGCCTGCACTTACAAATCAAAATATTACTTTTTAGCATCAAAGTCCTAGAACTGCTATTGACACAATAACACCCAGGATTGAACATGAAACAATAAATACATTAATTAGAATAACATAAATACAATAGATAGAAAAAACAGAAACCCAACGCACATCATTGGCAACTAGACAACCTCTTTTCTAACAGAGGCCTCAGAAAGTTTTTTAAATTATACCTCTACTACATGTATGTGGGGGATGGACTAAGTTAAGAAAGCTGATAGATCATATTTGGGTCTTGTGTATACTGATACTGTGTCACAAAAAAACTATATTAGCCATGTAAAGAGACAATTTCCAACAGTGGAAGGAATCTAACATAGTTTTCTTATAGAGTTTTAACCTTTTAGCCTAATATTCTGAACAGCACTCACGTCCCTGGTGTTCCCTGCCTGGAGTTTGCATGTTTTCCTGGTGGGTTTCCACAGCATGCTCCAGTTTCCTTCCAAAGACATGAAGGCTTGGGGATTTGGTGACACTAAAATGACATTAGTGTGTGTGTGTGTGTGCTTGTATTCACCTTGCGATGAGCTGATGCCCCGTCCAGAGATTGTTTCTGTCATGTGACCGATGCTTTCTGGAATAGGTGCATCCCTGGATTGATGGATATAATCATTAAACATCCTTTTCAGAGATATTGTGGCAAGGTGTTATCGGAATCCATATTACTAACCGAGAATGGTAAACCGGAAGGCACAGACGCAGGTACACGGCGATGGACCCAGGAGACATAGTGCGCAGGCGCCTACAGCGCTCGTCTCATAAACCGCAAGCGAAGTCTGATCCACCGCGGACGAAGGAGTCACGGCTCAAACACGAAAGAGCTCAACTAACGTAAATATGACATGAAGCAACAACGCGCCCATAGCTAACGACTAACGACACAGCCACACAGAAAAGAGGATTCTGCACTGCACACCAGAGTCAAACGGAAGACACTACGGAGTCCGCAAAGGTCCACAAAGATAGTACGGAAGGCGCGAGAAAGTACGAAAGGCGCAGGCGCCTACAACGCGCTTCTGAACTAAACGTCCACACTACACAGCATGGTCCGGGTAATAAGAATAAACAAACTCTCCATATTAAACGTACGGCATCCTCACACGTCCAAACCATATAGCATATGTGAATCACATTACAGTGATGCATTATTAACAGTTAAGAAACCTTAATACTAAACAAGGTTTATGCAACGGTACACGTTTAGTCATCAACACCATGACAGACAATGTTATTGAAGCAAAAGTACTTACAGGATCACATTCTAACAATACTGTTTTGATTCCTAGAGTTCACCTTATAAGTTCTGACCTGGAATTACCTTTTACACTTAAACGAAGCCAATTTCCCATTAAACCTGCATTTGCCATGACAATCAACAAATCCCAAGGACAAACCATGGACAGAGTTGGCATATACCTCTCTGAGCCTGCATTTGGACATGGACAACTTTATGTAGCCTTCTCAAGAGTTCGGCGTTCATCTGACATTAAAGTTAAAGTTATAGATACTCCATACCAAGGAAAACTCATTCAAGGACAACACACCATCTTTACTACAAATGTTGTGTATAAAGAAATATTCCAATAAATCTTTCTAATGTGCCATGCTATGGGTTCTTTACCTCCTTTGTTTGTCATCTACACCTTTACACTCCAATATATCTCACACATACATCAATGTATTTCGGGTTACCCAACACCAGGGGTTGGCGAGCGAAGCCCCCTAGTGTAATGGATGTTTCAGGTAATTCACAACACAGCGAAGCCGAACATTATCTCATAATGATGATATATTGCACTGCCACCTGGTGGAATCTTCCAGATTTACATAAAGTATGCATGCAAGTATAAACAATACAATGCTTACATAGCAATAGCATCCCCTGGAGCATGTGTCACGTCGCATGAAGTATAAACCCGACCTAAGATTTAGGAAAAGTTTAAAAGTAGTAGTAAGCATACCATATTTGGTACTTTGGTCTCATTCAATACTCATCAAGTACTTACCCTTTCTATCTCATGGCACTTCTTCAGAGCTTCACCATATTTTCCAAGTCTCTGAAAGGCTGCAGCACATTCTGTTTGAAACCACATACACTGCATTTCATTAAGGTTCTCCACTGAAGAAGCTCCTTCCTAAAAATAAATATAGAACAGACATCCTAAATGCTGATAAAGAACAAAACTAATTCTAATAAAAAAAAGTTCTTCACCCATAAGGTACCCTCAGTTCATTTGGATAATTATAGTAGAATAATTCTTATTCTTTACAAAGTAATCATAGGTGGTGTGTCACACTCTATATACAGAGTAACACTAGCTGTTTGGTCAAAGCTATTACTATGACCCTCTTTGGTAGCTGAATATTGTTTAGCAAAAAGCAGCAGGAAAACAGCAAAAAAAAAAAAATCTTTGGTTGGTAGTCACAACAGAGCCACAGGTGAAAATTGCCTCCTATAAAAAAAGTAAGCCTACTCAGAGATATGACAAGACATGACCATAAGGCTCCAAACCCTTAAACCAGCAAGGATGCAATCACAGCTATAAAGCTTTTGACAAGAAGGATAACAATTTCTGTTAGGTGTTCAAAGTCCCCAATGCCTCTCATGTCACACAAAACCTTTACTGAATTTAAAAGCTCTCAGAAGAAAGAGACTGCAGGAAAGTTAAGAGTAAACCATCTAAGAGTACCTGTTGTATCGTAATCCTTGAACAGAAGCCATCAGGAAGTACATATAAAATACAATCATGCACCCTGTACTTTGGTTTCTGCCATAAGGCTGCTTTCTGCCTTGGGTATTGCCATTTCTCAATCTATGAATGCGCACCTTCTCTTTATTCATGCATACTTCAATCCCACTTTTTTCAGTGCTATGCGAATGTTCACATATGTATGTGTGCAAACACACTTATATGCATCTACATGCAAACTTAAAGTCTTTAGAAAATTGGATGTGTGGGTGTAAATTGACAGAAATGACCGAAAGGCATATGAATGAGGTAACTGAGAGTAAATATGCATTTGTGGATAAGGTGCACATCATATTTCTTTAAATTTAGTTAAATTTGCATCCTTAATCAGGGTTGTAAACCATGGCGTTTCTTTAGCATGACTGAAAAACACTAAAATTTAATTCTGATTTATACTTCTGTGTCAAACACACTGTAGGCTACGCTGTCAAAATGTAGTTTATACTTATGCGTTACGCTGCATTATAGACATATGCCTGAATGCTAGATATCAATGTTTATAGTACGCAAGAAAAGTGAAAAATCAATTTCCTTGTGCTTCACATATGGTGCCAGCCAAGAGAGAAAAACATAAACAGCAAACAGTTTTGCCCCTTAGTATCACTGTTCCACTTGCTACAAATATTCTTCAGTTGGCAAATGTATCTGTCCTTCACATTTTCCATACATATGTTGTTAAACAGATGTTAGCCAATATTCCGTGCCTTGAATTAGCCTCCATCCGATTGTCTTTGGAGTTTACGGATGAGGTATGATATTAATGTGTATATTTTCTAACTTCTTTAACAATCTTTCTTGATCTGCTCTATATTTGTTTCAGAATAGAGGTTGGAAAACGGAAACGTGTTTTAGGAAATACATAGTTGCTAACTCATCAATCAGAGCCGTAAATGTCTGTATAAAGTTCACGGTGAGGCAACATGTAGTTACATTTCTAAGAAGGTGCACATCAGGCTACGCCACAGCTACAGTGCAGGCTTGATGAAGAAGTTTAAATCAGAATTTACAGGCAGTTTAGGTAAAACTTTTGCTACACCAATTAAGTGGTGAGGAAATAGCATTAACCATATTATTTTATTCTGGTGAATCCACTTACAGTATTCCTTAATGCTAATGTACACTTATGCAGTTTTGTGTGAAAGAACTAGTCAATAAATAAATATAAACAAGATTTGCTGTTCATCTTATGTAAAACTGTCATAAAGGCACTAAAAGGGCAACTCAGAAACCAGGGAAAACAAATCATGTTTAAGGGAATGCAAACTCTAATTTCCTAACGAATGCAGATGAAGCCTCTCTTCAGCAATTCAGCAGTGTTTGGTATGCCACACTTCACAGTACATATCATTAAAAAAATGATTAAATGCATTGTTTCTAAATGATACTTGTGCTGAAATTCAGGAACTGCTTAAACTGCAAGTTTTAACCTGCCATAATAGGAGTATTCAGAGGCAGTCAATGATTAGCTAATGACCAGCCCACAACTCAAAACCTCCTTCTCTGCCATCAGCTTAAATTTATTAAGGTGGTAAGTGCAAGGGGTGACACAATGTGAAGAGAGTGCCACTATATCTGGAAAAAAAAGTTTAGTCTTATGTTATCTATATTATTATTAAAGTTATATTTCTTTGTACTGTATGTATTGCATAATGTTTCTGTTTAAGTTTTGACTTTGTTTTGTGTTCATGATGCGTGTTTTTTAGTTCTAGTAAATGCCTTATTACTGCCTAAATAGGTGGGTTCTTAAGAGGGAATTTTCTCAATAAGAATTAACTGAATTCAACTTTCTGACACATACAGAGGAGGCAGGCTACAAGAGCTGCTTTATACAAGCACAACAGTTCCAAATAATATCCAGGCGTCCATGTAGCACCATTATAATAGCACAAAATTCAAAATAGTCAGCAGATAAAAACTAAAGGGCATGTGGAAAGTTTGTACAAAAGAAGTCAATAAAATTCTGCGACTGCTGTTTAAATATGCACTTCCCAATGTTTTGAGAGTTGCTGAAGTGGATTGTTATTTATCACTTATATGGGCATGGAAAGCTATAATGAAAGAAGCCATAAATAGCAACAAAGAGCAGTCATATATAGTATCAAAATACTATTTTATCTGATTAACATATATGGGGACTGAAATTAATGTACAAAACATTCTGAAATCAGAGTGCATTTTTATGAACCAACATACCTGAATCACATAGCACATAAAATATAAAAAAATAATTTCCCAATTATATTTCTTCCTATTTATGTCAGTGAGGACATTAGAATTGTGACTTAGAAGGTGACACTTTAAGTATTACTTATAGTACAATGACTTTTATAAAGCATCTTCATTAAAATAGAGTACACATTTTATACCGCTGTAGTAATTTGTTATTTCTGCCTTTTGCCAAGGCTTTGAAGTACAGTATTTGCTATGCACTACCAGAATCTGATGGTATTAGAAATGGGTGAAACAAAAAAACATGAAATTAATTTCAGTATTTGTAACAATTTGTACAGTGAAAATATCTTTGTAGTCAGTCAGAATTAATTTTATGTACTGCATACATGCATAGGCTGGTGAAGCTTTTCTCACAATACAAGAGAACAAACAAGCAGCAAATAAAGATAAAAAAGACACATAAAATGTTATGTTCTAAATAGGTATGCATTTTAAATTATTTAAATTCTCATTGCAGACAAAAATCAGAGATGCTATTGTGATCTTGCCAACAGTTCCTACTTGTGAAACAAATTTAAAACACTACAATCACAAACAACTTCCTGCATTTTTGTTACAATAAAATGAACCAAAATGCAGGAATGTCTATTAAGTAGGAGTGACATAAACAAAATGCTAAGTTGTAAAAAGTTTAGTACCCACCATTTTGACATTCTGTTTCTTTCATTTTCACAATCAAGATAAATTTGAACTTACCCTTGTAAATCTGGAACACATTTCCTCTGCTTCTTTGATCATGTTGGCCCTTAACATGTACTTTGCACTTTTTGAGTTGATAAACCGATCTGCTGTATCCAGTGACTGTGCCTCATCCATCCATTTAGCAGCTTCTTTCAAGTTACCTAAATGCTGTTGGCAAATGTTTCACAAAAACAACAATTCATAGGATTTTATTAAATTAGATTGTATTATATTGTTTGTGTTAGGCACCTTATGTACTATTATTATATAAACACAAATAGTGAACAGGAAGAGAAACTAAATAAAATTATACACTAGCAGGTGATACATAACAATGGCAGACTGAAATTCAGGCTGCGAAACACACTCGAATACAATAAATGAGAAGGAATATAAATAGGTATGAAATTACAAATGCATTCTGTTAATACTTCAAAAAGACAGTACGGGTATAACAAGGCAATGGAATACAATGAAATTACAGTCTGCCATCCATATCTGCAGGTTCTGTCTTTACAGGTTCAATCAAATATACATTTAAAACATGAGTGGAAAAAAAAAAAACAATTTCCATAAAGTTCCAAAAAAGCTTAATGAAGCACTATACACAATCCACGCAAGGCCTGCTGTAGTCTCCTCAGTCTCTTTCCAGCCATCACTCTTTTGCATTGGTCGCCTCGGGTCTCATTCGTTTGCTAGTTGTGTTGTATGTACACTTTGTTTCTGTAAAACATTTTCTATATGTAATTGCATTTTTAAAATTCTGTTTTTTATTCTATGTACTGTATTTCTCTTTTTGGTTTTTGAACAAAAACAAATTTGTAAGTGGTGAAAGAAAGAAAGAAAGAAAATGTTATTTTGTTGCTGACGTGTACTATGTATTGTATATGCAGTATGATTATAGTTATATTTGACAAAGGTAAACTTGTCATAGGTTATAAAAAGAGAGGTTCATAACTTGCACATCATGCAAAACATTCTTTTTTTTTAAAAAAAAGACTTTGGTTGTAATTCTGGGAGCTAAAATGTCACAGAGACTGGTTAAATAACTTGCTCTCAGTTATACAGTGAGTTATAGGATAACGCCTGGTTCAGATTTTTAACAATTATACTACACTAATTGCTAAAGATAGTGAACAAACCAGAATAGTGTTGATAAATACAAAGCAAAGTTATACTATCGAATTATTATTATTATTATCCTGCTTAAGTCAGAAATATACAACATTTCTGACAATAGAATAGTATAAAGCTAGAAAAACAACCTGACCATTTTACTGTACATTTAGAATTCATAAGGCATGGAAACATACCTTATACTATAAGAAACTCTCCCCAACCTTGTGTTCCTTACTTCTTCATGTCCAAATGCTGGCCTGAATGAGCAAAACCCTGCTGGACCACTAGGCAGCTAAGATGATGATGATGATGTAAAACCCTACCACACATCCACAGGTGAAGAAAGTGGTCAGTAACAAAAATGCACTGCTCAAAAAAATGAAGGGAACACTTAATTATCATAGTCTAACGCCATATCAATTGAGCTTCAGGGATATCAATCTATCCAGTTAGGAAGCATAAGCAACTGTCAATCATCTTCACCTGCTTTGGTGCAAATTAAAGTGGCAACACGTGTACTGGAGAGGCAACAATAAGACAACCCTCAAAAAGGGAATAGTTTTACAGGTAGTGGCCATAGACAATTGCTCTCTCCTTATCCTTTCTGACTGATTTTTCTCTAGTTTTACATTTTGCTAGTGTCCTTGGGTCCCATGTATAAACAAAGCATATGCAAAAAAAAATGTTGCATACGCCCATTTCCACGCACACTTTGAGATGTACAAAACACTAAACTTGGTGTAAAGCCACGCTCGATTTCATGGCAGCCTCCTACCTTGCACATGCAAGTTTCTGCTCAGTTTTGCAAAGTAGCAGCACCCAGCATCAAAGCAGTGCTAATATTTCTATGTCGTTTACCTTTCTATTTCATATTCACATCCATGACAACGGCTTTATCAAATACACTGAAATTATTTGCATATTGTTTACAAATTTAATTCACTTGACTGTAATCGTTCTGTAATATAATGGTGCACGTGAAGAATCAGAAGAGAGCGCACATTTATAGATGATGATGACTGGCTTCTAAGTCAATTTCAATTTCCAAGAGCTATCCTCTTGGAGCTTTGTGCTGAAGTGGCACTGGCTTTACAAAGGCAGATGCAGAGCAATTGTGCTCTACCTGCTCATTTGCAAGCTCTCTCCACTCATGGGTTTTTAGCTTCAGGAGCTTTTCAATGTGAACTGGTTGACCAATTGGGTATTTCACAATCATCACTGAGTCGCGCCATGCTAGCTGTATAGCATGGTAGTCAATCTCATAGATTACTGACTGAACCTTGGAAATAAATCAGTTTTTCAAAGTTAAGTGATAATCTGCATGTCATTTTGTATTTTAAAGATTACTGAAGCATCCTGAGCCTATTATGGGGAAAGCAAGAGAAGAACACAGTAGGCATTTGTACTTTACATCAGAAAATCATTCTCTCTTAAATTAAGTTCTAAAAAGAATATATAAATCTTACATTTCATTTATTAAGGATTTTCAGATAATGTAAACATACGAGGTGAGACACAAAAATAACCGGATTGGTAAAAAAAAAATATTTATTGATGAATTACAGCATTCTAAACATTGTCACCTTCTATATACTCCCCCTCCCAATCTCTACACTGCTCCAAACATATCTTCCATTGATTGAAACAGAGCTGGAAGTCTTCTTGATTGAGACTCTTCAACAGGCTTGCCGTTTCTGTCTTCACTTTATCCATTGAAGAAAAATGTGTTCCCTTCGGGTCACTTTTGATTTTCGGGAACAAGTAAAAATCACAGGGAGCTAAAATCAGGCAAATAGGGAAGATGGTCGAGGACAGGGATGTTTTTGTCAATCAAAAACTGCTTTACGGAAAAAGCATTCTCTTGTTTCACCGTTTGCTTTTTTCACCCGACATTGTCGCGGCAACTCGGGTAGCAATTGCTGTGTAAATACTGACTGGGCTATTCACAGGATATGCCTAGCTGGTCGGCAGTTTGAGAGGGCATGTAGGAGGGGATATAGTTCTATGATTCATGTCCCGCCGCCCTCCAGACGGTTTTCCAGGAAAGCCCCAAGCCCAGTCCGGTTATTTTTGTGTCTCACCTCGTACTAAAATTTTACTTACTAATTTATCTTTTGATAACAGCTAGTTATCCTTGTTTCAAGTCTCCCATCAATGAAGTAAACATTTCCAGACCTTATCCTACATACATCTTTTATTCAGAAGCTAATTATTTCAAACAAGAATAATATTTTATTGCAATACTGAAGCACTGGTGTACATGAAGCACTTATGTCTGCATTAATGCATTTTCCCATTGAGAATATTTAAAATAAGCTTTTGTGTAAGTTTTGTGTCTGCTCAATTTTGTGATTTTAATGGACAAACTATGTTGGTCCATCCTATGTAAGTAAAGTATCTAGTCTGATTCCTTGGTGGAAGTATTGTTGCTGCTTGTGAATAACTTCCTTTCCAATTAATCAATGTCCTTATTTTAACCTTAAGGTACATACAGCAAAATTTCTCTAAGGAATGGCTTACTTTCCATGATGAGAAGCTTTACAATCTTAGAATGACTCAGAGTGAAGCAACTGCACATTTTGAGCCAAAGAAGGTAGCTGGTCTGGGTATCTTTGTGCTGGAGACTGACTGGGAATAAGGTAATGGTAAGAAACTCAGGGCAGATGCATGACATGATAGAAGCATTATATTCAAAAGGTAGAATCTGCTGCAAAGGAAAGAGAAATCTGGTGTGTATTTCTAATCTGTCCCTCTATAATAGTAAAATGTATTTGCAATGTTTATATATTTAGCTTAGCTTATTATATACTACAAAAAACTGAGAACTGTAAAGATATTACAGAACATGTAACATAATTCTTGCTGGAATGTGTGTGCTGTGATTCATAAAACCAAACAAAAAAACTCAGAAATTTATCCTTTTTAAAATACTTTGAGTTAATTCTAATTATTGTCAAGGTCAACGTTACTCAAGAACTATCATCTGTGATTTACTTCCTGAGATGTGACAGAATGACAAGCTTCAGGTGATGCTGTTGGTATTTTTACAGGATTGTTCTTTTTCTACTAGCCTATATTCACTTTATTTTTCATCCTTATAGCACATACAAGAATATTCATTGTGTTGTGGTCTTTGGCATAGGGATTAGAGAGCTGCAAGTTAATACCCTTTGTTAAGAAACAATTTTTAACCTTGCAGTATCTGCTGATCTTCAGAGACAATAAGTGCTCAAATCCCAAATTACTAAAGTCCAAGCAGATTTAGTTAAGTTATGAAATTAGAAAAAGTGTCCTATGATGGAGGAAGAGTAAACAAACCATAATGTTACAGTTTAGTGCTAAAATACTGATAAGTAATTTAATGTTACATTTTTATTCTTCTTTTAGGTTATAACAATAGAGTAAAATATTTACAACTACTATATATGTGAGCTATGTATATTCCTAAATTGTGTAATGTATATACAGAGTTGGAAATGGAAACTAAATCTGGTAGTTTTAAATTGTTCAATAGATTATTAAATAAATGAAAAAGTAGGCACATATTTTAGTTCACTTTACGCCATTGCCCCATCCTAATATATATATTTATTAAAGAGCTATACAGTAATCCCTCCTCCATCGCGGGGGTTGCGTTCCAGAGCCACCCGCGAAATAAGAAAATCCGCGAAGTAGAAACCATATGTTTATATGGTTATTTTTATATTGTTATGCTTGGGTCACAGATTTGCGCAGAAACACAGGAGGTTGTAGAGAGACAGGAACGTTATTCAAACACTGCAAACAAACATTTGTCTCTTTTTCAAAAGTTTAAACTGTGCTCCATGACAAGACAGAGATGACAGTTCCGTCTCACAATTAAAAGAATGCAAACATATCTTCCTTTTCAAAGGAGTGCGCATCAGGAGAGAGAGAACAAAGCAAGCAGTCAAAAAAAAAATCAATAGGGCTGTTTAGCTTTTAAGTATGCGAAGCACCGCCGGTACAAAGCTGTTGAAGGCGGCAGCTCACACCCCCTCCGTCAGGAGCAGACAAAGAGAGAGAGAGCCAGAGAAAAATAAAGTCAAAAATCAATACGTGCCCTTTGAGCTTTTAAGTATGCAAAGCACCGTGCAGCATGTCCTTCAGGAAGCAGCTGCACACAGAAAGTAGCAACGTCCCTATCGTCTAGGTGTGTGAACAGCCCCCCTGCTCACACCCCCCTACGTCAGCGCAAGAGAGAGAGAGAGAGAGAGAGAGAGAGAGAGAAAGTAAGTTGGGTAGCTTCTCAGCCATCTGCCAATAGCGTCCCTTGTATGAAATCAACTGGGCAAACCAACTGAGGAAGCATGTACCAGAAATTAAAAGACCCATTGTCCGCAGAAACCCGCGAAGCAGCGAAAAATCCACGATATATATTTAAATATGCTTACATATAAAATCCGCGATGGAGTGAAGCCGCGAAAGGCGAAGTGCGATATAGCGAGGGATCACTGTATTGATATGTAGCTGGGGCAAAATTGTAAGTGCATGTCAAGACTTCTTGCTCACATTCAGTTTTAAAATGATTCTGCATGAGATTTTTACTTAAATATAAATATTTACGTTTGGAAGGCGAAGGCACAGAACGATGGGCATACCATTAATTCCAGAAAATACCTTACTAAGAAAAAGAAAAAACGAATTTATTTTTCTGTTTAAAATGCCCTGTATCAATTACTACAACTTCAAAAAAAAAAAATACTTTTAACTTATTACACTCCGGCTAATGTATATTAAACCTTTCATATACAACAATAAGACACATATTTTTCCAACAATTAATCACCTATGATTAACCTTGTTACAAATGTATTGTTCCTAAACAGCTATCAAGGAGAAAGCAATTTGTCATTTACCCCTCTGTTTTTCACTGTACTATAATAGCATCACTCAACTAGAAGATAAAAAAATTCTAGTTTTGAACCAATTTGTTTACGTGAATATTAACACTTAACTTCAACAATAAAATCTGTGCTTCAAAACTCATACAAAGAAGAAAATAAAACAAAAACAAAAACACCGTAGTGTAGTCTTAATTTAAAGCATATGATTCAAAATCCAAAGAGGCACCTTATAAATGGCAAAATTCCAGACATGGAACTTAGTCTAAGGTTTGTGCTTCAATTTGCAAACGTTCCCAAGCTTTAGGTAAAGTTAAAATCTGTCATACAGGAGATCATCAGGGGTGTACATCTACTTTTTATAGTAACGTTGGTTGCTAAAGCTGGTCAGAGGTCTTATCTGTAGCTGATAAGTGAATATAGTTCCTATCTGGGATTCCTGAAGAGTGCTTTACTAGTGTTTACTTGAATTAGGGAACTACATCAAGACCTTTTACTTGCTTAACAGTCAGGCAAGTACACTAACATTGAGCACTGGAAGATGGAGTTTCCAGGCACTGTACCTGGGGTTGCTGGCATGCTACTTACAGAATCTTTTGTGTTTGTAACTCTTTTACATGCTTATTGGCATGTGACAGTAGGGGAAGAAAAGAAAATTACCTTATAAATCTTTGCCTTAATGTAGAACAGTTCAATTAATGTTGGGGTGCTTTCAATTGCAGAGTTAATGTAGTCCAGGGCCAAAGACCACTGGCCGAGTCTGTCAAAATGTTGTGCCAGAAAATATCGAACCCAAAGTAGAGTGGTTGGAGGCTCCTTTGCATCTCTTTCTTTAAAATACACAAACAAATAAAAACACATATATACACATGAACAATATGCACTAAATAACAAGTAAACCATACATATATACTGACCATATTTATGAAAAATGTAATCATTTACTAAAATAATAGTTCAAAACATTTTTTTATCCTTCTAGAAAATATATTTGTTTTTAAGTTTTATGGAAGAAGTAATATATAAGGCTTTGTGGTTAATTGGTGACCTACTTTCCAATGTGGTGTCATTTTTGAGGAGGCTCTGCTTTAAAAATGGCAAAGTTCAATCTGTTTTTGAGGACATTCTATGATTTTAGGAACTGATCAGTAATATAAGTTCTATATTTGTTGTCACAAATTTGTATGAAACAATCAGGACATCAACTTCAACTGTTACATTTCACAAACAATTATAGCAAATTAGTGAAGCATTCATATACAGTACTTTGTTTTTGATCATTTCCACTTGTTTGTTTATTACTCATTAGGCTGCGGTGATATCACAAAACATTCCTAAGAACTATGCTGCATGTAAATAAAAAATCTAATTTCAACTGATTGAAAGTTCTACTACTCTTTATTATTTTTAAATAACTGAATAAATAATTGTTGGTTCAAAGGTTTTGCAAATGACTTCATTAAATTACATAATGAGAGGAGATGAAAAGAAAATTAAAACACATAGAACTTTTTTTTTCTCCTGAAAACTCATTTTCAGTTGTAGACATGATAATATTAATACAAAACATTTTCAAGTACTTGAACCAGGGAAGTCAAGAAGAAAAAATAAAAGTTACTTCCTAAGTAACAAGTGATGTGCAGTACTCTTTTTTTCTGACTACATTCATTTTGGATTTTTCATGTCACAAAGTTAATTTTTGGATAATCTAAATTTTTGCACATTTTCAGTATTGGATGCCATCTCTAAGTAAATCCAAATAACTGAGTGAAAAAACACCACTTGAATTTCATATTTATCTTACTTAAACATTCTTGGGATTCAGTATTTAACTCTAACAGCAAAAGACTTCCCAAAATTGTCAACTCCTCACATTGCTTAAAAAACTTTTCTAGCCCATAAACCCATGGTATATTGCTTCCACTCAATGCAATTTGAGTTTTCTAAGATGAACTGCCTATTTCAGTTTTACATGGACTGTTTCATGCATTCCATACAATACTACTCATAAAACACTGAATTATTTGGTGCAGTAATTCTCCTGTGGGTATTACTATATGTGTGGAAATAATACCTTACTGCAGAATGCAATTGGGCTTCAGCTACAGTTTCTGCTGATGGGCATAAGACTTTACATTTGTGTGCAGAAATCACCGATACAAAGCAGAATTAAAGTTTTTTCTGCACGTCTGACCTGTCATTCAGATAAATATCCCCAAATTTCAGTATCATTGGCAACGTTTGAGACTAGTATCAATCTTTTACACTGGAAAGCAGTGTTTAGTTTTGCCAAACATAAAGCACCCGGCTCAGAAACTTCCATTTTTGACTTCTCTCTTCATAGAAAATCCTCCAAAGTTCTGCAGGATTCACCCGCTGGTTTCAGTACCATTTTCTGGCCAGTTTCCCAACTAATTCTGGGGGTATTGAAGCAGAAGATTTTACAGTCAGATGACTATCCTGAAACCAATCTCCTTTAGTTGTCTTTATGATTCACCAGTGAACTGCATTTTTAACAGTGTTTTTATTATGGTGGAGTCATTAACACTGACTTTAGCCAGTGTCACACAAATCCATGGATATTGCTTTGGGCATTCTGCAATTTATTGAACATTGCAGAATTTACTATTGTAGAGACAATGGCACAATGGCCACTGTTGGAAAGTTTCGGTACAGTTTCAAAGTGTCTGCTGGCGATCTGACAAAAAGCAAGAGCTTTACAAAGCATGTTTTAACAATTTTAAGAATGTTAGGTACCAGCTGCAGTGCTGTAAGAAAGTATTTGCCCCTTCCTAATATCCTGATTTTTGCATATTTACACAATAAATGGCTACAGGCCTTTAAACAAAATGGAATATTTGAAACAGAGAATCTGAGTAAATGCATTAATACAGTTTTTAAATCACTATTTTCTTCATTCAAGGAGCAAAACACCCCTATTAACCATGTGAAAAATGAACTGCCCCCATAGTCATAACAATTTTTCATATCTCCATTGATGAATTTTAATTTACTCTTTGCAAAACTGCATTATTTCAAACATAGTGGTAAGTTTGCAAATATGAACTGCTCATTTCAGGTAACTGCCACATCATCTCTGTTGGGGTCAAGTCTATACTTTGACTAGACCACTCCAAAAATTGTATTTTGTTCCTTCTAAGCCATTCAGTCACAGTCTTGTTTTCGTGGTTTGGGTTATTGTCCAGTAGCATCACACAGTTACAGTTCAGCTTCTGGTCATGTGCATTTGGCTGGATATTTTTCTTAAGAATATTTTACTGAAGATTTTGACACGTCTGTCCATATAACATTGTTTCAAAAGCCTAAGCAATCATTCAAATACTTCTTTGCAAATGCAAGCTATTTATGGATATTACATTTGGATAGCAGAAGTTTCCACCGTTCTCCCAGACAAAATTTCATTTTTATTCAGGCTCATTCTTATCTTGCATTCTGAGAAATTTCTTAATATTAAAATCACAAAACACACGGCACAACAAAGTTTTTGCTTCTTGAACACTGTTGGGTGTTTCTTATAGACTTTTTTATTAAGACAAAATGGGTTCTGGTCACGAATATCACATCAAAATTTACCCATCATGTACCGTTTCAGAGAAATCTTCAGTTTTGTCATAATTTTTTCTTATATTTGTATCCAAACACTTTCGCTCCCGTTAGAGTCTCAGCATGCTATAAAGATGGCTTGCATACACCGATCCTGCTCATTTGGTTAATACAGATAGTCAGTGTGTGTGTATGTATAGTATCAGTATAGTAAAATATAGTATCTGTAGCAATATAACAGTAAGTAAGCTTGATTCTATAGATGTTTTGGTGTCGGGTGATAGGTCTCGTCAATGTCATAACAGCTGCAATACATTCCGCTATATCTGTGGCGAATATACTCTTGAGCATCAAAGACGTTGGATGACTGATCTTGTGAAGAAAGCTTATCATCTGTATTTCGGCTGCAAAATTGGTGATCAAGACAAGGAATGGGCGCCTCACATTTGCTGTGCGACATATGCTGTCAGTCTGGCTCCGAGGCACTCGAAAGACGATGCCATTTGCTGTTCCGATGATATGGCGAGAACAGAAAGACCATGTGACGGACTGTTGCTTCTGTTTGACTAATGTGTCTGGTTCCTCTGCCAAAAACAAGAAATCAATTGAATATCCTAACCTGCCTTCAGCAATGAGACCCGTGCCCCATGACGACAGTCTTCCAATTCTGAAACCACCAGAGGATTGGACCTTAGATGAACCAGATGAAGAAACTGCAATGCAGGGTACTGACAGTGACATTGACCTGGATTTTGAACCGTGCTCATCAGGTGATCCACATCTGATAACACAGTCTGAATTAAACAATTTGGTCAGAGATTTGGGTCTGTCAGAAGCAAAAGCCGAGCTGCTGGGTTTGAGACTGCGGGAATGGTGTTTGCTGTCACCAGGTACGAAAATTTCTGTGTTTTGAGTTCGACATCATGATATAACCAAATTTTTTGCACAAGTCAACAGTCTCTGTTTCTGTTGTGACATTGAAGAATTGTTCTCAGCCTTGGGTTGTGGTTACATACCCGGAAGAGTGGTGTCTCTTCATTGATTCATCAATGTTAAGCCTGAAAGCTGCTCTGCTACACAATGGCAATGTTTATCCTTCAGTACATGTTGGCTACGCAGCACACATGAAAGAAATGTATGAGAATATGGAACTGTTGCTGAAGCATGTCCAGTATAGCAAGTACAACTGGAATATCTGTGGAGATCTTAAAGTTGTTGCTCTGTTACTAGGACTGCAGCTTGGCTATACAAAGTACTGTTGTTTCATCTGTGAATGGGACAGCTGTGTCAAAGAGTCGCACTATTCTCGACAGAACTGGCCACTCCGTAAAAAGTTAGTTCCAGGACAGAAAAATATGGCACATGGATCGCTTGTCGACCCAACAAAGATATTTTTGCCTCCACTTCACATAAAACTGGGACTCCTGAAGAATTTCATGAAAGCACTGAACAAGGAAGGTGAAGGTTTTCGTTCTTTAAGACAGATGTTCCCAAGAATAACTGATGCCAAGATCAAAGAAGGCATTTTTGTTGGCCCGCAGATGAGTGACAAGCGGTTTGAAGATCTGTTAGTTGGGCCGGAAAAAAAATTGCCTGGAAAGCCTTCAAAGACGTTGTTGACAATTTACTGGGCAATTACTGAGTCCCAAACTACATTCATTTAGACAAACTTCTCAAAGCTTACAAGACAATGAAGTGCAACATGTCACTCAAGATTCATTTCCTCTACTCACACTTGGACTTCTAACTCGCATTTCTCAGTGCTGTCAGTGACACGGTGAAAGGTTTCACCAGGACACTGCTACGTTGGAGAAACGATACCAGGGCAACTGGAATCCGTCAATGCTTGCTGACTACTGTTGGACACTGCAATGTGATGCACCAGACACTGAATACAAAAGAAAATCAGGAGCAAAACACTTTTCATTCTGTTGAATTTATTAGCTTATGGGAAACATAATCGTGACTAAATACGTTATTGTCAGTTAACATATAAATGTCTATTTCTCAGAGTTCCTACGTAATGAAGTAAAACCAAAACTATACTTGTGCATACCCAGTAGGTACCTGTCACAATCAGCAAAAACTTTTCAGGAAGCAAGACTTTTCAAAACAATTGTTGTGCAGTGATATTATATAAAAAAACTGATTGAACTTTATCTTGCTAACTATAGAAGATACTTTGCAGTTATCTTATATATATCATACATAAATTAATGGGAGCACATATTAACCTCTTTAGCATTAGTCAAGAGTGTCACTTTGGCAATGGTACAGACACGTTTCGTGTTAGACCTGACGATTACTTGGGCTGTAAAACAGATGCACTCTTCAAGTCTTGAATACCCATTCTGGGTCTTAACTGATCATGATGATAGCAAGGAGCTAATTTTTAATGTCTATGATTCTACTCTGACACACAACTTGTTAACTTATGTGTTCGAACTGGTGCTTCACCCAACTTTGGCTCCTCACTGGTTATAATGGAGGCTTGCAGTGGAATTAAACATTGGTAAAATGATTTACACAAACAAAGCCACTCCAATTTTCAGCACTTCCTTTAGATGTCAGAGTCCTAGCCAAATGTTCAAAGTCATGTATACTTTTCACCATCTCTAAACTCATTAAGAATTTTAGTATGTAATGCTCTAATATGCACAGGAGTAGGTAGACTGAATGTAATACAAAGTAAAATAACACAGGGAAAGCATAGCAAAATCAAAACTAAAATTAATTGCTACAAAAATATTAAAACTGCAACTCTTTGTGAGAGCTAAGTTTTCTTCGACAATGTCAATAACCCCAGATTAATGACAATGCACAGCTGAAGCATCACATTTTGAGGCTGTCTTTTGGCATTAAGGCAAAATTTACAATGATACAATGAACTACAACTGAATTTTAATCCAGTGATTTATAAAAGGCTGAAAACACTTGTTACTAAATAGTTTTTATCTAGCTATTATATATAGCTTAAAAATTTAATTAGGTTACTAATCTCAAACTTAACAGACAATAAAAGGTACTTGTCTCGGTCTAGAGATGCACACATTATACATAAAATGTTACAAGGCCAGTCTTATCTGGGGAATCAACCACCAATTACATGCAGGATCCAAAAATACAACAATATTCTATCTAAAATGCTACTGACTAAGCCAAACACTAAAAGCCAACCTAAAAAACATCACCCAGTCTACATAGTTTAATTACCAAATACTGCATATTAGAGTAGTGAAGCTGACCTCAATTTGATTTTGTTTTGCTGAATTGGATAAATGTACACTGCTAGGTCAACATCATGTGCCACAATATAATTTAGCTCTCTCTTGAACATTAGTAAAGCCTTATGGAGGTTCAAAACAAAATATTCTTCCCCTCTGATCTTGGAGCTGAAATCATTAGGCCCTACATACTCACCTCGCAGATGGCATCTTAACCCACTTCTATTAGCAGATGAGAACTGTACAGAATTTATATCAAAACAAATCAGTTTCTTCCTAGAGACAAACACATCCTCAGTGGTCTCTGCAGGAATACTGTGGGAATCCCTAAAGGCCTTCTTAAGAGAAAAAATTATTTCATATCTTTCTCACAGAAATAAATTAGAAACCAAGAAGGTATCAGAGCTAACCAGCAAAATTACTAGAATAGATCAAGAACATGCCAGGTGTCCAAGTGAAGCTCTACATAGGAAAAGACAGGCTCTGCATTATTGCTATGCCCCACACACTCACCTCGCAGATGGCGCCTTAACCCACTTCTATTAGCAGACAAGAACTTTACTAAATTTATATCCAAATAAATCAGTTTCTTCCTAGAAACAAATACATCTTCAGAGGTTTCTGCAGGAATACTCTGGGAAACTTTAAAGGCCTTCTTAAGAGGACAGATTATTTCATATCTTTCCCACAGGAATAAATTAGAAACCAAGAAAGTATCAGAGCTAAAAAACGAAATTACTAGAGTAGATGAAGAATATGCCAGGCTTCCAAGCGAGGCTCTACATAGGAAAAGGCAGGCTCTGCATTCAGAACTCAACCTCTTGACTACTAAAGAAACTGAACAACTAATTTATAAATCCAGGCATCATTACTATGAACACGGAGAGAAAGCTAATAAGCTTTTAGCTCAACAAATCCACAAGCAAGAAGTTCGCAATGCAATCCCAGTAATCACCAACACGAACGGAGATGAAATCATTGACCATAAAAATATAATGCAAACATTTAGAGACTACTATAAATCCTTATATTCTACTGAGTTTAAAGAAGACAATACACAATCTAATGCATTTCTGGATACATTACAGATGCCACAAATAGGTACTTTTAGTGGTACTGGAGGAACTGGATAAACCTCTGGCGCCATCAGAATTACTAGATGCTATAGTAGTCTATAGTCACTTCAAGGCGGGAAAGCAGCAGGTCCTGATCGCTACCCTGCAAAATTTTATAAGAAATTCTCCACTCAGCTAGCTCCCCTCCTATTAGCAACATTTACAGAAGCTAGAGATAATCAAATTCTACCTCAAACTTTTCGCAAAGCATTAATCAGCATCTTTCCTAAACAAAATAAGGACTTACCACAATGTGAATCATATAGACCAATTTCACTTCTGAATAATGATAAGATACTCTCAAAAATCATAGCCAGAAGGATGGAGAAAGTGCTGCCTTCGGTAATATCACAAGATCAAACTGGATTTATCAAGGGTCAACACTTACCTTCCAATCTTCGATGCCTGTTTAATGTAATATACTCACCAACAAAGTCAAACACCCCAGAAATATTATTATCATTGGATGCAGAAAAAGCATTTGACATGACTGAATGGAAATACCTTTTCACTACATTACAAAAATTTGGGTTTGGCCCGAACATTTGTGCATGGATCAAACTACTACTATATACCAATCCAGAAGCTTCAGTTTGTATTAACATTTGTTCAGACTACTTTAAACTACAGTAGAACGTGGTACCAGACAAGGTTGCCCCTTGTCACCACTGCTATTTGCAGTCGCCATTGAAACACTGGCAGTCCACTGTCGAAATTCTTATCAGATAAAGGGGATTTTCAGAGAAGGACTGGAACAGAAAATTTCTCTATATGCAGATGATATGGTACTGTATATATCAGATTCACAAAATTGTGTGCTTGCAGTCTTAACAGCACTTACAGAATTTCAAAAGATCTCTGGTCTCAGAATTAATTTGAATTAAAGTGTGCTCTTCCAGTGAATTCTCAAGCACACAATATTAGATTGGACACCTTCCCTTTTATCATCGCAGTTCAGTTTACATACCTAGGGGTAAACATCACAAGTAAACATAAAGATCTTTATCAACAAAATTTCACTATCTGTCTGGAAAAAATTAAGCAAGAGTCACACAGATGGTCAACCCTTCATCTCACTCTAGCTGGAAGAATTAACGTTGTTAAGATGA
The DNA here is from genome assembly GCF_900747795.2 of Erpetoichthys calabaricus. Lineage (NCBI taxonomy): Eukaryota > Metazoa > Chordata > Cladistia > Polypteriformes > Polypteridae > Erpetoichthys > Erpetoichthys calabaricus. The sequence goes on along the minus strand of NC_041397.2, from coordinate 106,267,843 downwards.
ATAGTCTTCCTAAGCTACTTTTTTATTTCAAAACATTCCAATATACATTAATAAATCATTTTTTAAGCAATTAGATTCAACAATAACCTCATTTATATGGAACTCAAAACACCCACGTATCCAAAGAGCGACCATACAAAGACCTAAGGCAGAAGGTGGCATGGCTCTACCCAACTTTCAGTTTTATTACTGGGCAGCAAACATACAAGCTATAAAAACCTGGATACAAATAGATGAACATACACAGGTTTGGTCCACAATGGAAGTAAAATCCTGCAGTACTTCTTTATATTCCCTGCTTTGTGCCCTAATAAATATAAGTTATCAGCAATATACTAATAACCCAATTGTGCTTCACTCACTCAGAACATGGAACCAATGTAGAAAGCATTCTTTTATCTGTGGCACCTCTGCAAGAGAATCACCTCTTTCAACCCTTGCAAACATATGCAGTTTTTAATATCTGGAAAAGATTTGGGATTAAATTGCTTAGAGATCTTTATATAGACAACATCTTTGCATCCTATGAACAATTACACTCCAAATTTAACTTTCCAGCCACACATTTCTTTCACTATCTTCAAATTAGGAACTTTGTTAAACAGAACCTGCCCGATTTTCCTCATCTTGCAATATGCGCAAAGCATACAATTATTCATCTTAAAATGATATATTGAGCACATCTGTCTCGCTTGAAATTGTCCAAAATGTTTCCAGGACAAGATCCAATCTGTGAACGCTGCAATCAAGCTCCAGCCTCACTGGGTCACATGTTTTGGGCCTGCACCAAATTAACATCATTCTGGACAAAAATGTTTAAGTGCCTTTCAGACAGCCTTGGTGTCACAATCCCTCCTAATCCACTAACAGCTGTGTTTGGTGTTCTTCCAGATGGGCTTAAAGTGGAGAAGGACAAACAAACTGTGATTGCCTTTACTACACTATTGGCACGCAGACTTATTTTGCTAAACTGGAAGAATCCTAACTCTCCTCTTTTAAGTCAGTGGGTAACTGATGTTTTATATTATTTGAAATTGGAAAAAATCAAATTCTCACTTAGAGGATCTGTGCAGAACTTTTTCAAAACCTGGCAGGATCTAATCAATAATATTTTAGAATAAGTTCTTAAAGCACTGAGGAAGTAGATTATCTCCCCATTTCCTTGTCTTCTCCATTTATCTCTATCCGCCTATTAAACTCTTCAATTTATTTATTTTTACTAATTTTAAGTTTTAGTCCATTGGGCATGCTCTCTTTCTTATGGGCGGGGGTTGATTTGTTTTCAGTCCTACTTTTTTTGTAAAAATCATCTATTTGTATGGAATGATTACAATGAAATCAATAAAATTTATAAAAAAAAAATACAAATAAAATAAAAATAAATTCTTCAATACTTTCTGCACAGCAGATCAGGAAAATCACAGTGTAAAATGAAAAGTAAACTGTTGACAAAGTACACTGAATTTTCTTTTTAAAAAATACTTTCATAAAATTTTAAGACCTCTGATAAATGAGCCATCCTCTACCTTTCCCACAATATATGACCAGTAGGCTGGCTAGTATTTGTGTGAATAATGTCAGCTTGACCAGGGTAAAATTATCTAAAACAAATGGTTCTCACAACATCAATGTCTAACGTGCTTAGTCCTGAACAGAGTTCCAGGGGTCTGCTGCAACCTATCCCAGCTAGGATAGAGCTCAATACAGGAGTAAACTCTGGAGAGGGTGACAGTCAATTGCAGGGAGAACACGAACAAGCGCACACACACACACACACACACACACACACACACACACACACACTCCCAACCACACACTAGAGCCAATTTAGGATCACCAATTTAAATAAGCCGCATATATTTGGACTGTGGGAAACAGGAGCACCCAGAGGAAACCCACAAAAAGTCAAATGTATAATGATTACTAATATCTTCAACATACAGTACAATTCTCAGCATTGAATAGTGTTGATTATACTTTTATTTGTCTGGCTAATTACTGCTTACGTTTTCAGTACTGCTCCAATTTATTAAAAAAGTCACAGCAAGTAGTGTGAACTGTATTTAGGTTTTCTAATTATAGCTATAAGATTAATAAACAGGTTTGTACAAAAGCACTAAATTTAATATTAAACCCACCTGGAACTGCTGTATTTGACATTGTCAGTGGCACAAGTTATCAGCTATATTTCTTCAAGACAGACTCTCAAGCATCAATCAGTATAGAAAAGTGCTTGTGGTTTTACTTATATGCCTCCTTCAAGCTAAATCACTGTGTGCACTGACAGCTCTTCTGGCAGCTTTCTATACTGTCCATATGGACAATGCACCCGCTGCTGCCACAATAGGCTCCATCTCCCCTTGACCCTGTAATGGAAAAGGTGGGTTCAAAAAATGGATGGATTTGATGCCATATGATTTTTTTCATACAATAAAATTAATTTTATGCAGCTAGATTATTCACGCTTTCATGGACTAAAGCTGTTGATCAAGTTTTTATTTTGTTTAATATTCCAGAGTTAGGGTTAAAAATATAATGCAAATAAATATTTGCAAATTCTCAAGTAAGAATAGTTATTCTACAAAGATTTGAAGACTGAATTGTTTACATTTCTACATTTCCTAGTTAATTAAGTTCAAGACTTTACTTTTTAAACTGAATTGTTTGTCCCTTTAAACACTCCCAATTGGTCTCACATTTTAAAATTATTCAGTAATATTATACTAGAACTAATAAACAGTTTGTGAAAAAAGATCAAGTTTTAAAACAGCTTCACAGTAAAAGTCATCTAAAGTTGACTAAATTTCCTATTAAAAAACAGAAAATGATGCCTTACACCCCCTGCAAACTTTCAAAGCTAAGTATGCAACAGCATTCTTTATGTCATTCCATTTGCTTGAATTTTTTGCAAATGGAGTTGTGTTATAGCAAATGCTTGTGCTAAAGACTACTGCTTTGGGAAATCACTTTAATCATGAGTACGCATGTCAGTTTCTTGCTTTTTTTTATTTTGGCTATACACTTTGTCATCATGGTTATGGTTATGTTTTCAAGTGAGAAAAAGGTTGCTTGTGTGAAGTTTAGTTGCAGCAAAGTTTTTTTTTGTTACAGTTTACATTTGACTTGTGTATGTTTGCTGGAGTCAAAATATGACCAAATGATGGATGCTACATCTCCATTATAAATAACAGCTTGTCTTCATTTATATCCAATTCATTCCTGCTTGTTGTCTTATGCCCGACATGCAATTTCTGTTTTGATTGAAAGCCAGGGCTGGTCAAGGCAGAAGCACAGGACTAAATATTATGAATGGGACTGCGTGCTGTAGTGATTTTAAGGTGACAGCCACAGAAAGCAAAAAAGGAAAAGAGTTTTTACATAGAATATACAACATACCAGAATAAGCAAAACTAGTTTGGTGTGAGCTTCTCAGTGTTAGTATCAAGTTCTGGTACATACCTCAGCTCTAGCATTTAACGTATTTATGAATTTATTGTTGGTTGTTTGTATTGTAGTAGTGAGGTAGACACATAAGAAAGCAATCTCATTGTCCTGTGCAGACATGGCAACAAACGTGAGCTTACCAATTCTATTATAATTCACCCCATCATTTGAATTACATTTGCTTCAGCTGGAAGAGTAGAGTAGTTTATTATGAGTGTTATTTATGAATTATTAAAACAACATATTGCTGTGTTCAACACTTTCACAATAAAAACCTTATAAATACAAAATGCAATGCTTTAAAGAAATAAACTTCCTGTATCAGTATATAGTAACCTACACCAATTTTCCAGTATAAGTCCAAAGGGTCCAAAGCTTATCACAGAAACATTAGGCTGGCAGGGCACATTCAGAGATACTTACCACCCTCCCTCAAATCATGATATGATCATTACTGATAAATGTATATGATACACTAGCTTAAAGGTTTGTTTTAATTATTATTTTTTAAATACTTTATCTTTTGTACATGAAAAAAAAAGACTACCTTGGTCAAACAGAAAAAAAAATTTCTCTCTCATTTGCCATGTTCCTATTTGTTTTACAATGACATAGAAAATTCTACTCGCAAATGCTCAAAAAAAACAAAGGTAATGGCAGGAAGGCAAAGGTAAGTCTATCAAGTATCTGATTTATTCAGAAACATTTTCTAATTATCATTCTGAATTTCTGCCATCCACTAGGTACTTAGCCAAAAGAGATTCTTAAGATAAATTATATTGCTTTGATGACAACAATATTCATAAATGGAGCATCTAGATTTTAATAAAGAGTGGCTAAGCTCCATTCAATACAGGCCTCTGAGTGATTCCACAACTTAAACAATATGTAGTGAAGAAGTAGATGATACAATACTGTTCAACAGGCCTGCCCAATGCAAAGAATTTACAACTGGTATCTGTTAATGATGGCATACTATAACACAATCAAGAATTTTTTATGTGTGGTATATTATAATAAAGATTTGCTTAAGATGTACTCACAAATTAAGTGGTTTTCTTTTGAAATTGGGACATTACACTTTCATAATCCGAGTACCTTCATATGAACCATATGTACAGTATGTATAGTGCATTTGCTAATATATCCAGATCACAGAATTGTGAATTTAATTTGGTAGTAAAATATTACAATGTCTGCTACAACTACTACAACAACAACAACATTAGTGATCCACACAAAAAGGCACAGCACATAATCATCATCAACAGTATTCTACAAAAAAAGTCTACACTGCCCTGCAAAAAATCAATGAAATTTCAAGTTTTTCATCCTTCTTGTGGTAATGTATCCAGGAAAGCCACTGGAAAAAAACTCAGTACAAAAAAGCAAAAAGCTTTTACTCTTGGATTTTTGCACCAATATACAAGTCTTGTATTTGCCACTACCAGTCACCTCTCCACTTACAGCACCCAAGAGACTTGACTACTTTGTAGTGTAGCTCTCACATGCCAAACAGTTTAATGCATATTTTAAAATTCTGCCAAAAAACTTAACAAATGGGTTTCCAATCCTTCATTTTGTTTTCCAACATTAATGTCATCCTTACAAATGCAATCACTTTCCACTTTACTTTTGAATTTCCCCAAGGAAACAATAAAATACTGTCGATCTTTAAATAAAGTTTTGTGTTTCGTAATTACTTTAGTGAAGCAGCTAACTAGTATACAGTTTATATATAATGGTGTTATCTTTGGTCGATTTAACAATAGCTTAAAAACTCATGTAGGTGCTAACTCGACAGAGAAGCATACACCTCTCACATAGGCACAGTTTGCTAGACACTGTGTGCATGACTATGTAACCTTGCTGAAGACAACAAAGCAGAAGTCATTGCATTATGGATTGCTTTCTTATTGTACATGAAAACAGGAGGACTGGAGAAAATAACAGCAAGGAAAGTTACTTTTTTTGTGAGTGAAACTTGATGCAATCTGTAATTCACTATTAAAGCCTGGTTATGTAATCTGAATGTAGAACTATGTATAACTGGACTGCAGCCATATTACGTGCTGGAACAGTCTTCATACCAGCAATTTGGAGGTTTATGTTCCATCCTCACCTGAAGCTGCAATCAACATGGAAACAGTATCCTCTCTTGATAGTACCCCTGTCATAAACATCCACATGCTTTAATTATGATTTCCAGGAATTTTATTCATGTTCACCTCAAGTTCAAGTTAATTTTCATGTGTACGCAGTACCATCTAATTATTTACTTACACATCTGCCATAGAGGATATTCCCCCAAACTGAACACATTATCACAATTTAATCACTACAAAACAGCAGATAATAATATCCTGTGCTTATTTTATGCTAATGTAAAAGGAGTACAGAACCCTGTGGCTTTGTCTACCTTGGGTAGATCTGCCCATAAGCAGATGTAGCTAGCATAACTATAAATCTATTATTAAACAGATATCAAATAATCAAAAGGACTGAGAGCAAGAGAAAACAAGGTTCAACAAATTCTGCAGGATCACCTGTACGAGAAAGTCCAAAATATGTCCTAAGACAGACAAGGTGATGACATTGAGTGACTTAGTCACTGTATTAGAGAGTAAACAAACTTAAGTGTAAATAGCATAGTTCTCATAAAAAGATTATGTTGCTTTTCAGATACAAAGTCATGGATAACAAAGGACCTGAATGACCTTCTGAACAAAAACAGGATGGCCTTCAGGTTCAAAGATAAGGAGGAAATAAGCAGGTACAAACAAAACAAAAAAAGAAAAAAAAAATTCCAAGATGGGAGAACTTGCGATAAGATACGTGGCACTGCAAACTCACGCAAAAACAATGATATGGTAGATATGGAGTAAGTTTAAAAACATCATCAACTACAAACAGACTTACTAAGCTGGTGGATGGTAACTTCAATAGGGCCGTTGTCACCCGTCCACTATTTATGCTCCCCATCTGACCATTAGACTGGATTGTATGGATGTAACTGGTTCTTTAATTTGTAACAAGCTGCCAGAGATATTCTATCAAACTGTACTGAACAGTGTGATGTTCAGCATTGTGGAATGCAGGAGAAGGAACTGTAGCTTAAATAGGTCAGAAGGGCCAGCTACATTATACAGTATTACCAAACTTTGACTGGAGACAGAGGCAACAAAAGATTATGGTGGCAAAAAATAGATGCCATTATGTCTTATGAAGCCCATTCTCTCCTTGACATGGCGTCCTGAAACACCTGTGGAATCTACAGTAACTCATTTCACTACTGGGTGCTATATAATGCTTCTTCCTCATTGTGCCAGTCAGCCCCTTTGCAAGCTCTCTATTCAAGTGCATTTCTGCAGCTACAGACATGAATTACCTCATACCTCCAGCCTCTTATCCTTCAGGATAACACATATTTCCAGGAAAAAAACAATAGCTTTCTCTGGATATTAAGTTAACAAAAGCCATGTTACACCACTAGAATGAAGTTGGTTCCCTCAATGAACTCTAGCTCCCCAGTGCCAGCAGCACTCATGCAGCCCCAAACCACGACACTCCCCACCACCATGCTTGACTGTAGGCAAGACACACTTGTCTTTTTACTCCTCACCTGGTTGCCACCACACACGCTTGACACCATCTGAACCAAATAAGTTTATCTTGGTCTCATCAGACCACAGGACATGGTTCCAGTTTCCAGAAAACTTGCATCCCACTTAGTATCAGTGGAGTAACAGTACATCATGTCAGGCACTCCATATATATTGGGTTACAGATCCCTGAAGATTTGGTGATTGCATAGTATGGCCATCTTTGGAATATAGCAAAAAACTGGAAGAACTAAAGAAAACCCACATAAATACCAGAAGAGAGTATAAAGACCTGGACTCAAAGCCAGATCCACTGAACTATAAAGTAATGCTGGTAAGAGAACAATCAAACTACCCATTAATTGATACAGATCTTTAATTACTACATTTATATGATTATGTATTAGAGTATAATACATTCATTAAATGCTTCAGTGGTGGGTGGGAAAAAGTGAAATATACTACAACCTTTTATTTTTTCTCATATAGAGATGTCTACTACTATATTCAAGTTTGTAAGTAACATTAAACTGTAAAATCTACACTATGCAGGTATTTTTTATCCTGCTTTATGCATTACATGGTTGTAAACTGTAAGCAAGTCATCCTTATGGGTTTTGTAAATTTGAAAAGTATATCTAATTAATCCTCTACAATACAGATACATATTTTATTAGACACATATATTTAAAGCAGACACAGTTTATTCTACTGTTAGACAGTGTCTCTAATGCCCCCTTTTAAAGTATTAGTTATTTTTTAATACTTAGGTAGCAAGGCAAACAATATCTCCTTAAATGCAGCAGCTACACAAAATATCTGCAAGTTATTGTATTAATGAAAGATTTGTTCACTAGATTCAACACACTAAAAAGCCTAAATATGACAATAAACCAAAGATTACGATGCAAAATTGTGCATTCCTTAGAAAGAGAATACTAAGCACTATAAAGCCACTCAATGGAATTCAACAACCACATTTAACGGATTCTTTTCAGACCTACAGTTCATCCGGAAAGTATTCACAGCGCATCACTTTTTCCACATTTTGTTATGTTACAGCCTTAGTCCAAAATGGATTAAAATTTATTTTTTTCCTCAGAATTCTACACACAACACCCCATAATGACAACATGAAAAAAGTTTACTTGAGGTTTTTGCAAATTTATTAAAAATAAAAAAACTGAATACATAAGTATTCACAGCCTTTGCTCAATACTTTGTCGATGCACCTTTGGCAGCAATTACAGCCTCAAGTCTTTTTGAATATGATGCCACAAGCTTGGCACACCTATCCTTGGCCAGTTTCCTCCATTCCTCTTTGCAGCACCTCAAGCTCAATCAGGTTGGATGGGAAGCGTCGGTACACAGCCATTTTAAGATCTCTCCAGAGATGTTCAATTGAATTCAAGTCTGGGCTCTAGCTGGGCCACTCAAGGACATTCACAGAGTTGTCCTGAAGCCACTCCTTTGATATCTTGGCTGTGTGCTTAGGGTCGTTGTTCTGCTGAAAGATGAACCGTCACCCCAGTCTGAGGTCAAGAGCGCTCTGGAGCAGGTTTTCATCCAGGATGTCTCTGTACATTGCTGCAGTCATGTTTCCCTTTATCCTGACTAGTCTCCCAGTCCCTGCCGCTGAAAAACATCCCCACAGCATGATGCTACCACCACCATGCTTCACTGTAGGGATGGTATTGGCCTGGTGATTTGCGTTGCCTGGTTTCCTCCAAACGTGACGTCTGGAATTCACACGAAAGAGTTCAATCTTTGTCTCATCAGACCAGAGAATTTTTTTCTCATGGTCTGAGAGTCCTTCAGGTGCCTTTTGGCAAACTCCAGACGGGCTGCCATGTGCCTTTTACTAAGGAGTGGCTTCCGTCTGGCCACTCTACCATACAGGCCTGATTGGTGGATTGCTGCAGAGATGGTTGTCCTTCTGGAAGGTTCTCCTCTGTCCACAGAGGACCTCTGGAGCTCTGACAGAGTGACCATCTGGTTCTTGGTCACCTCCCTGACTAAGGCCCTGCTCCCCCAATCGCTCAGTTTAGATGGCCGGCCAGCTCTAGGAAGAGTCCTGGGACCTCATGTATAACGCCGTGCGTAGAACTCACACTATAACATGGCGTAAGCACAAAAGCGGGAATATGCATACGCACAGAAAAATCCAGACGCAGGAATCTGTACGTACGTAAACTTCCACGTTCTTCCGCTACATAAATCCCGATCAGCGTGAAAAGTAACGCACGTGCACGCGCCTTCTGTCCCGCCCCAACTCCTCCCAGAATTACGCCTCTTTAAATAAGCAAATCAATATAAATAGCCTTCTGTGAAAAGACAATGGGAAAAGCACGGGGGAAAATATAAGAATTTCAGCGAATACCAAGTGGAGACAAAGGAAAAACATACTATTTGTTGGTTTAAACAGTGGTATAATCAACAAAAGGAAGTTGATCGAGTGTCGGAGAAACTTGAAAGCTCAAGATCACAAAGTCGCAGAGTGCCCAAAATAAAAAAGAAATCACATATCAAGGTCACCGTGAAAAGGTGAGTCGTAGCCCACCGTCTGAGTGTCATATGAAAGCTTATTAGGTTACAGACAAAAAAAAATAGGCACACAGTGGGGAAAAAAAGCACAAAATGTCAACTTTAATCTCGAAATTTCCACTTTAATCATGTAGTTTATTTTGCCATTAAAGTAGAACATCATAAACTTCATCTTAAAGTCGTTTAATTTACTAGTTTCTCAAATCCCATTGTAACTAAAGTAGCACGTTAAATGCTTTGTTCTGTATTTGATCTTCTATGTGCTCTGTGTGTGTGAATCACTACCTGCTTCTTAAACAGGCTTTCTCTTTCTCTGACAGGACACATAATCCATTACATTCGTGATATTACAGCTCTCTGAATAATTAAAATACTGAGATGTATACGTGATATCTTTTTCATGATGATAGGAATGAAAGCATGTTATCAAACATGGGAACACGGTGGCACAGTGCTTGTTCATGTCTCACGCAAGAGGCTTGCTGCGCCATGCGCGACCTTCGATGAAATAATTTATTACAGAAGTACTGTTTCTTTCAAACGTACTAACCTCCAATTCCTGTCCTTACTTTTCTTTCTCCAAATACCCAATCACCACACAATCAGCTCTGTAATAGACGTGAAGCCATTTGTAAGCTTAGAACGCAGATTCTTCAAAACTTTTAAGGAACATTGAAATATCTTCGTAGTACATGTTTAATTATTCTATCTGTCTATCCTTCCAGTGTCGTGTCAGCACCAGCAAGAATACAACGCAATGCAGGAGCAATCCCTGAACTAGCTAGAGCTGCGGCACCATGTCCTCACATGTTTAATTATTAACAATACAGATTATTTAAATGAAGTTAAAGTTTTATCCATATATTTTAATCAACATATTTTGTTGCATTTCATCTTAAAAATGATATCATCATCATATGTAAATACGCGCTTTATAAAGTGGCGTAGGTTGTGCAATATTATAACTGTAGTGCAAGTTTACAGTGAGGTGATTGTACTTATAAGTACAAACAGTTCTACAAGGAGCACTTGATGGACTGATTGAGTGCGTTTATAGTTCTTGGGATGAAACTCTTTCTTAGGGCTGGGCGATTAATTGAAAAGTAATCGCAATCGACATTCAGAACCTATAATCGATCAAATTTTTCCAGGTCGATTATTTCGATTACTTTCCCTTTAAAATCACTACCGCGTGTGGAGTCACGTGAACCCGCTCCATTACGTTAAGTTATTCCGCCGACATGTCGAGCATGGAGAGCTTAAACACTGACACAACTGAGCAACAAGAGCAGCTTGTACCAAAGAAAAACGCAGTCTCCGTCATTTGGACACATTTTGGCTTCAGTAAGGATGACATCGAACAAAATGAAGTCAGATGTAGACACTGTAGAAAAACAGTTTCGACGCCTAAAGGTAATACCACCAATTTGTTTCAACACTTGAAGCACAATCACGTTACTGAATATGAACAGTGCATGGCTCAAAAAAAACAAAAAGAGACTGACAAGTGCCCAGCAACAAGTGCCTCCGCAAAGCAGATGTCGATAACACAAGCGTTCACAAATGCCACACAGTATGAGAAGAGTTCAAGAAGATGGAAAGAAATTACTGACGCTATTTGTTATTACATCGCAAAGGATATGACTCCCTTGGCTACAGTGGAGCGAAGTGGGTTTAAACACCTCGTTAAAACTCTCGACAGAAGATACACTGTGCCATCGCGATCACATTTTTCTAAAAACTGCGCTGCCAGACATGTACAAGACATGTTGTAAAAATGTAGCTGCTGAACTGAAAAATGTTCAACACTTTGCAGCCACATCTGATCTCTGGTCAAGTAGGACGATGGACCCATTCTTGAGCCTTACTTTGCACTACACTGACGACGATTGGAAGCTGCGCCAGAGATGCCTTGAGACGGCATATTTTCCAGCCGATCACACGGTAGATATGATTGCGCAAGGTCTGAAAGATATGCTTTCTGAATGGGACCTCGCGGAAGAAAAACTTTCACCCATTACGACAGACAATGGTGCTAATGTTGTCAAAGCTGCTGCGCTTAATGGATGGTTACGGCAGCAGTGTTTTGGACACCGCCTACACCTTGCAATTGGTAAATACACGTCAGCTTAATTAAATATAATAGCATAAAAGCAAAAGAGGTCATTAGGAAGCTTTTTTAAAGGGAGTGAGGCAACACCTTCAGCAAGTTCAGCTACACCCACTCTGTCACTTCAGCAATCGCTAGAAGCAGAGATGAGCAGCTATTTGGTGTCCCCCATGCTGGATAGTGAGGCAAATCCACTGGACTGGTGGAGGAAGCATCATGTACAATATCCCACTCTAAGTAAGGTGGCAAAAAAGTATCTCTGCATACCAGCTACTAGCTCCCCATCAGAGCAGGTTTTCAGTTCGGACGGAAAAATTGTTACATGCCTCAGGTCCTGCCTGAAACCTGAAAAGGTTAACATGCTCGTGTTTCTTAGTAAGAACTTAGAGTAAATTCATGTTCATATAGTGACATGACAAGATCGCTAAGATCACCTCATGCAACAGTGTTTAGAGAGTTCTATTTTCATTACAACATTAAAATATTTGTTTACAGAAGATGCAAGAAATGCACTGTTTAAAATATTATTTACAGGATATATAAGAGTTATTTTATTTAGAAGAGATACTGCTTATTTTCTACTTTTAATAAGAAAAACATTGAAAATAATTTATTTTGTTTCCAAAAGTGCAAGTTATTTATTTTGACTTTTTTTATAAGAACAAAGTGACTGTTCGTTTTAGGCAATGTGTGCTTTAATTTCAGTTGTTCAACATTGATGTTCAATAAATAATCACAGACAGTAGATAGTATGTTTCCTTCAATTATTTTAAAATCAAGTAATGCACCTTTCATTCAAAAATCTCTCACTTGTAATATGTGAGCATATTTACTGTACAAAACTTGTCAGTGAACTATGAGGGCAAAAAATAAATAAATAAAATAATCGTTCATTAATCGCAATCGAGTTAAAATGTTCAATTAATCGAGATTTTGATTTTAGCCCAAATCGCCCAGCCCTACTCTTTCTAAACCGCGAAGTCCGTACAGGAAAGTCTCTGAAGCGTTTTGCCGTGGCTGAGGCAGTGTCTGTTTAATGCTGTATACCGATAATTCTCTTTCCAATCAGCTGCTGCTGTGATTCCCCACTCAAATACAGTGATATAAATACTCCCGAGTGGTGCAGTGAGAGTAATATGGAAAAAGATGATCTGCTGTGGCAACCCTTAACGGGAACAGCTGAAAGAAGAAGATGCAGTGAAAGTAACAACGCTAAAGCAGTTATGGTATTTGGAATACTATGGCTATTCCCTGGACCATTATATTGCTGCAGGTTAATTACAATCAGATGCATTACACTAATAAACAATATGCAGTTAGTTTCAGTGTATTTATAAAGCCGCGTCAGGAATGTGGATCTAAGAAAGAAAGGGTGACCACACAGGAGCAGTAGCACTGCTTTGATGCTGGGGGCCGCCAGTCTGCAAAACCGAGCGGAGAAATTGCGTACGCCAGGGTATGGTATACCGTGGAAATGTGCGTGGCTTTACGCCAAGTTTAGGTTTTATACATCGCGATTTGACCATGGAAACGTTCGTACGCAACATTTCTGTGCGTACGCACCGTTTATACATGAGGCCCCTGGTGGTTTCGAACTTCTTCCACTTACGGATGATGGAGACCACTGTGCTCATTGGGACCTTCAAAGCAGCAGAAATTTTTCTGTAACCTTCCCCAGATTTGTGCCTCAAGACAATCCTGTCTCGGAGGTCTACAGACAATTCCTTTGACTTCATGCTTGGTTTGTGCTCTGACATGAACTGTCAACTATGGGGCCTTATATAGACAGGTGTGTGCCTTTCCAAATCATGTCCAATCAACTGAATTTACCACAGGTGGACTCCAATTAAGCTGCAGAAACATCTCAAGGATGATCAGGGGAAACAGGATGCACCTGAGCTCAATTTTGAACTTCATGGCAAAGGCTGTGAATACTTATGTACATGTGCTTTCTCAATTTTTTTATTTTTAATAAATTTGCAAAAATCTCTAGTAAACTTTTTTCACGTTGTCATTTTGGGGTGTTGTGTGTAGAATTCTGAAGAAAAAAATGAATTTAATCCATTTTGGAATAAGGCTGTAACATAATAAAATGTGGAAAAAGTGATGCGCTGTGAATACTTTCCGGATGCACTGTATAATAATAATACATTTTATTTATATAGCACCTTTCCCATGCTCAAAGCGCTTCACAGAGTCTTAGAAAAAAAAAAACAGCAGGGTATATGTAACATTGGATATAAATGTTTTCCTGAATGACAGCATTCCAAGTAATTTAATATACTGACAACCTGCAAAAGAAGCTACACATGTAGTCAATTATACAATATAATTGAAAACAGCACTTTCAGATATTTTGGGAAAGCTATCAAAACTAGTAGTGTGTATTGTAATGGCACAACTATAGCTTTACCAAAATAATAACATTTTCCTTCCCTAAATAATATTACAAATAAATACACTACAAAAAGGCAAACACTCACCATTAAGACTAAATGAATCAGATGCTTTTAATGAAGTTTCATAACCAGTAACCAGCTCCTGTATTACAGAAACCTGAAATATTAAAAAGATGTAACCATCAAAATCAGCATTTCTTTGGTAATTGTGTAATTAAATGATCCATATAATCATGTTTCCAAACATGCTATAAATTTTGACTTACATGTAAGTTAATTACTGTAAAAAAACTATGTCTCTTCTATTTGTTTGGCTCACATATATAATGCAAATTATAAGAAATATATAGCTGCTTACTGTATATATTATACTCAACAGAAAGTCATCAAAATTAAAGGTATCATGCTATTAAAATATAGATTACCGAGCTTTATGTGCTAATAAGCTTTAATATCATAATTAAACTAGAGTTTTACAATACATATACAGCATACAATTGACATTTACAATACTAAATAGAATAGATAAGCAGACTAGCTTAAATAACTATATAGTTACATACTATATGTCTCTGTCCATAAATATTTGGACAGAGACAACTTTTTTCTAATTTTGGTTCTGTACATTACCACAATGAATTTTAAATGAAACAACTCAGATGCAGCTGAAGTGCAGACTTTCAGCTTTAATGTCAGTGGGGTGAACAAAACGATTGCATAAAAATGTGAGGCAACTAAAGCATTTTTTTAACACAATCCCTTCATTTCAGGGGCTCAAAAGTAATTGGACAAATTAAATAACTGGAAATAAAATGTTCATTTCTAATACTTGGTTGAAAACCCTTTGCTGGCAATGACAGCCTGAAGTCTTAAACTCATGGCCATCACCAGATGCTGGGTTTCCTCCTTTTTAATGCTCTGCCAGGCCTTTACTGCAGCGGCTTTCAGTAGCTGTTTGTTTGTGGGCCTTTGTGTCTGAAGTTTAGTCTTCAACAAGTGAAATGCATACTCAACTGGGTTAAGATCAGGGGCCTCACGCATAACGCCATGCGTAGAATTCGCACTATAACATGACGTAAGCACAAAAGCCTAAATGTGCTTCCGCACAGAAAAATCCAGATGCAGGAATCTGTGCATTCGTCAACTTCCGCGTTCTTCCACTACATAAATCCCGCTCAGCATGGAAATAAACGCACGTGCATGCACTTGCTGTCCCACCCCAACTCCTCCTAGAATTGCGCCTCTTTGAATATGCAAATCAATATAAATAGCCCTTAAGCCCAGCGTTCTGTGAAAAGGCAATGGCAAAAGTACGAGGAAAAATAGAAGAATTTCAGCGAATACCAAATGGAGGCAAAGAAAAACGTACTATTTGTTGGTTTAAACAGTTATATAAGCAACAAAAGGAAGTTGATCGAGTGACATAGCGTGTCGGAGAAACTCGAAAGCTCAAGTTCACAAAGTTGCACAGTGCCCGAAATAAAAAAGTTGTCACATATCAAAGTCAGTGTGAAAAGGCGACTCATAGCCCACTGTCTGAGTGTCATATGAAAGCTTATTAGGGTACAGTGAAAAAAAAGGCACACAGTGTGAAAAAAAGCACGAAATGTCAACTTTAATCTCGAAATTTCCACTTTAATCACGTAGTTTATTTTGTCATTAAAGTAGAACATCATAAACTTCATCTTAAAATCGTTTAATTTACTAGTTTCTCAAATCCCTTCGTAACTAAAGTAGCACGTTAAATGCTTTTTGTATTTGATCTTATATGTGCTCTATGTGCCTGAATCACTATGTGCTCTTCCTCTGACAGGACACAGGATCCTTTACGTTCGTAATATTACAGCTCTCTGATTAATTAAAATACTGAGAAGTATAATGTGATATCATTTTCATGATGATATGAGTTAAAGCATGTTATTAAACATAGGAACACGGTGGCGCAGTGATTGTTCATGTCTTACAGGAAGATGCTTGCTGCACCATGTGTGACCTTCGATGAAATGCTTTATTACAGAAGTACTGTCTTTTTCAAATGTACTAACCCCCAATTCCTGTCCTTACTTTTCTTTCTCCAAATACCCAATCGCCACACAATCAGCTCTGTAATAGACGTTTAGCCATCTGTAAGCTTAGAACGCTGATTCTTCAAAACGTTTAAGGAACATCCAAATATCTTCGTAATGTTTATTCTGTCCTTCCAGTGTCATGCCAGCCACAGCATGAATACAGCGTGAGGCAGGAACAAACCGTGAACGAAGCTCAAGCTCGCTAGCGCTGCAGCACCATGTAGTTAAAGTTAAAGTTTTATCTGTATAATATAATCAAAATATTTTGCTGCATTTCATCTGAAAAATGATATCGTCATCATATGTAAATACGCGCTGCATAAAGAGGCTCAGGTTGTGCAATATTATAACTGTATCATAACTACAATTATCTCAAGGTAACTTGCAAGTACAAACAGTTCCACAAGGAGCACTTGATGGACTGATTGAGTGCAGTAATAGTTCTTGGGATGAAACAGTTTGTGAAGCGTTGGTCGGATGAGAGCAGTTCAAATAGCGAATGGCTGAGGCAGCGAGTGCTTGATGCTGTATACTGATAATTCTCTTTCTGATCAGCTGCTGTAGATCTGTGATTCACACTCAGATACAGTGATATAAATACTACGAGTGGTGCAGTGCAAGTAATATGGAAAAAGATGATCCGCTGTGGCAACACCTAACGGGAGCAGCTGACAGAAGAAGATGGTGCAGTGAGAGTAACAACGCTAAAGCAGTTATGGTATTTAGAATAGTTTTGACCATTCTGTGGACCATTATATTGTTACAGGTTAATTACAATCAGATGCATTAAATTTATGAACAATATGTGGTTAATTTCAGTGTATTTGATAAAGCCGCCGTCGTGGATGTCGATCTAAGAAAGGGTAACCACACAGGAACAGTAGCACTGCTTTGACGCTGGGTGCCGCCAGTCTGCAAAACCGAGCGGAGAACTTGCGTACGACAGGGTATGAGGTACCGTGGAAAAGTGCGTGGCTTTACGCCAAGTGTAGGTTTTATACATTGCGATTTGAACGTGGAAAAATTCTTACACAACATTTCTGTGCATACGCACCGTTTATACATGAGGCCCCAGGTGACTGACTTGGCCATTCAAGAATTTTCCACTTCTTTGCTTTAATAAACTCCTGGGTTGCTTTGGCTGTAGGTTTTGGGTTATTGTCCATCTGTATCATAAAACGCCGCCCAATCAATTTGACAGAATTTAGCTGGATTTAAGCAGACAGTATGTCTCTGAACACCTAAGAATTCATTCGGCTGTTTCTGTCCTGTGTCACATCATCAATAAACACTAGTGTCCCAGTGCCACTGGCAGCCAGGCACACCCAAGCCATCACACTGCCTCCACAGTGTTTTACAGATGATGTGTTATGCTTTGGATAATGTGCTGCTCCACACCTTCTCCATACTTTTTTCTCGCCATCATTCTGGTAGAGGTTGATCTTGGTTTCATGTGTCCAAAGAATGTTTTTCCAGAACTGTGCTGGCTTTTTTAGATGTTCTTTAGCAAAGTCCAATCTTGCCTTTCTATTCTTGAGGCTTATGAGTGGCTTGCACCTTGCAGTGCACCCTCTGTATTTACTTTCATGCAGTCTTCTCGTTATGGTAGACTTGGATATCGATACGCCTACCCCCTGGAGAGTGTTGTTCACTTGGTTGGCTGTTGTGAAGGAGTTTCTCTTCACCATGGAAATGATGCTGTGATCATCCACCACTGTTGTCTTCCGTGGACGTCCAGGTCTTTTTGCGTTGCTGAGTTCACCAGTGCTTGCTTTCTTTCTCAGGATGTACCAAACTGTAGATTTTGCCACTCATAATATTGTAGCAATTTCTCGGATGGGTTTTTTCTGTTTTCGCAGCTTAAGGATGCTTTCACCTGCACGGAGAGCTCCTTTGACCACATATTGTCTGTTCACAGCAAAGTCTTCCACATGCAAGCACCACACCTCAAATCAACTCCAGGCCTTTTATCTGCTTAATTGATAATGACATAATGACGGACTTGCCGACACCTGCCCATGAAATAGCCTTTGAGTCAATTGTCCAATTACTTTTGAGCCCCTGAAATGAAGGGATTGTGTTAAAAAAAATGCTTTAGTTGCCTCACATTTTTATGCAATCGTTTTATTCACCCCACTGAATTAAAGCTGAAAGTCTGCACTTCAACTGCATCTGAGTTGTTTCATTTAAAATTCATTGTGGTAATGTACAGAACAAAATTAGAAAAAAGTTGTCTCTGTCCAAATATTTATGGACCTAACTGTATTACTGATTTAATGTTATGGTTTTCAAATTGATTTTGAAACAAAAATGATTATAAAATCATCAAAATATGTCTACTACTCTTATACTTCTTTACATCAATAAAATTTTTAAATCAAAAAATTATAGCCAAAAGACAATGTAGTTTTGTATGAGAGAACATTAATCTAGAGGGTGGGTTGTATAAGGGGTGTCAGTGAAGGAGATGCTACAGTCCTGCCTTTGAGAATCAGTTACTTTTAGAGCATAATATCTGCCATATTTTCCATCAACTATTGTACAATGCAGGTATGAGACTCTGTATGAATATGGTCATACTTGGTGTGCAGGTTATTTTAAGATTTGTTAATTGCTTTGTTTGCAGAACAATGAATCCTTACCCATCAAGTTTTGTCGTGAACAAATAGGATATGGCCTTATCTAATCTGGAATATAGTCTGAATGGAGCACCAGTTCTAAGAGCCCACATATTCTCAAATGGGGCCAGTTATCTAACATGCACTTCTTTGATATATTAGAGGAAAACCAAAATACATGAAATTAAGGCAACAGCTCTTAAAGGATAAGTTTGGTATTTTTCAAGTCAGTTATTTCTTCACAAACTGGATCTTAACAATGGAGACAATGGGGCAGAAAGCACCACCAGAAAATAAAAGCCAAAAATTTACCAGGTACATCCATATTTTGATTTGATAAAAGAAAACATCCCTTCTGTGTTTCCGATGCATGTTTGTGACAACCAAAGGAATACTAAAATGATTATTTTATCACTACTCCTAGTTCTTTTGTTCTCAAGGTAAGAGGTTTTCTATTTGCTTTTGTGAGTTCTTACATGTATATGGAAGGAAATCAAGACAAAACCAACTATGCAGCATGAAGGAGTTTATTGAGATTTTGTTGTTCAAGAGGAAAACACTCCCCAAGTGGTTACTGCAGAAGACTACAAATTCTAATGTATCACACACAGCAGGTTTTCTTCTAAAACGGCTGAATGTCACAATATTGGTGTTTTTGTGTTCAAAAATGACAAATATAAGTCTATTTTAAAATGTGTATGTAATTTCAAGACCTGGATGCATATCAATAATTGACAAATGTCTTGGCTTGAAAATGAACACATTAAGTAAGATTTAAGGCTTTTGTTTTCCGGTGGTGCCTAGTACCCCATTAATTCCAAAGTAAAGTGATAGTGCAGGCAAGATGTTTGTCTAAATTTATGGAAACCGCTAGTTTTTAGAACATAATTTTACATTCCAAATGCATATATACCATGTTTGTGAAGAAATAACTTCAACTTGATAATTACCAAACTTATCCTTTAAAGTATAATATGTAAGTTATCACCATATTGTAGGATTACTTTATTTCACAAAACTTGTTACTCTGCAGAAACACTAGTTTTTTGCTGTTGGTATCATCTGGTAAAATTACTATTAGGGATACGTGTAACAGGCAATCCAAAGCCAAAAACCTATCCTAAGAGTACCAGGCACCAGACTAAGCACAGACTGCTGTCAGCCTAGGATTTTACCCCAGGCTTGCATTAACAATATACCAATGGTTGGTGAATCAATTGACTTATTATTTATGTAGATATTTACAAAGTTATGCACTATGTATTTTTTCATGTGGCAAGTGTTATTTTTTGTAATAGATTTTTCAATGATGCAGACTATGATAAAACAGTGAATTTTTAGATCATACATTCATACACAGATACATTTTCCCAGCCTTGAAAGTCCATTTTAGCAGGAAATTCTTATTGTTTCTTTTAAGACCTGATAAAGTGACGACTTACACATTGTTAAAAATAGAAAATGTTTGCCATACATATCAAATTTATACATTCATATTTAGCATGGTATACTTCATAGCAATATTTTCCATAATTCTAGAAATAAACATTATGCAGTGAAAAGTGGAGTTCTAAGGATGTATTAGAATGACTAACTAGAAGGCACAGTATCCAAACCTTGTGATCGGTAAGTGGGTGGCCTATTTTTTTTTATAGTCCTATGAAAATGTCCTATGTACTTTCCTCACATTTCATGAGGCTCTGAATTTTTACATTCAGCTCTATATTGACTCTTACTCTTGAAATCCTTTTATTATCCTTTTAAATACTTTTAAAATTGCTTCTGTAACCCCAATGTTAAAAAAGTCTGGTCTTGATGCTGACAATCTTAACAATTTCCGGCGTATTTCCCACTTACCTTTCCTGTCAAAAGTTCTTGAGCATGTTGTAGCTTCCCAACTCACCAATTACCTAACCTCTAATAATTTGATGGAACCCTTTCAGTCTGGTTTCAGGGCGCGGCACAGCTGTGAAACTGCTCTGCTACGGGTAACCAATGATTTGCTTATGGTAGCAGACTCTGGACAAACCAGCATATTAATTCTGTTAGACCTCAGTGCAGCATTTGACACTGTCAGACATGACATCCTACTGTCCAGAATGGAGAACATGCTGGGTATCTCTGGCACTGCCCTCCAGTGATTCAAGTCCTATCTGACTGACAGGCAAGAGTTTGTTAATCTTGGCACGAGCAGATCTAGCTCAGCGCCAGTCACACAAGGAGTCCCTCAAGGCTCTGTCCTCGGTCCTCTGCTCTTCTGTATTTACATGCTTCCCCTTGGCCATATTATCCGTAGCTATGGACTGGGTTATCATTCTTATGCAGATGATACTCAACTCTACTTCAATGTTAAAAGTGGAACTTCATCAGAGCTTTCTCAGCTCACAACCTGCCTTAGTGAAATTAAAACCTGGATGGAGCAGAACTCTTTAAAATTAAATTGCAATAAAACTGAACTCCTGCAAATTGGGACTAAAATGCAACTTAATAAAATGAGCTCCTTCCCAGTCCATCTTGGCGGTAATCTCATCAGACCTGCCTCTACTGTAAAAAATCTTGGTGTCATTTTTGATTCCTCCCTCTCTTATTCCGCTCACATAAATCACATTAAGAAACTTTCTTACTTTCACCTCTGTAACATATCCCGTGTTTGCTCCTTCCTCTCCTTCTCTAATGCTGAGAAACTTGTCCATGCTTTTATCACATCCTGCATCGATTATTTTAATTCCCTACTGGCAGGTGCCCCTTCTAATCTTATATCACAGCTTCAGCTTATTCAAAACTCAGCTGTAAGAGTCCTTACACAGACAAGCAACAGCGAGCACTTCACACTCATCCTGCTTCACCTTCACTGGCTCCCTGTGTCTTACAGAATCGAACATAAAATCCTACTAATAACCTACAAAGCCTTAAATAACCTCACGCCAAACTACATCAGTGACCTTCTCCATCACTATGTGCCTGCCCACCCACTAAGGTCCTCTGATTCTGGCAATCTTGTTGTACCCCACACTAATCTACACTCCATGGGTGACAGGGCCTTCAGCTGTATAGCACCCAGACTCTGCAATGTCCTACCGAAATTAATCAGGTCAGCTGACTCCATGAATTCTTTTAAAAACAACTCAAAACTCATCTGTTCAGGAAGGCTTTTAGCTCTACTTGACTTTATTACCCTTCTCTCAGTTTACTTCTCTGTCAAGACGCTAGTGTAACCTGTGTGTGTGCTAGACCATCAATTATGTTGTCTGTTTTTATTTCAGAATTCACTGTCTTATTCTTCTTTATTTATTTATCTGGTTTGTACAATGCTATATACTGTATACCCTGCCATTCTTTATTATATTCTGTAAGTGCCTTGAGCATGGGAAAGGTGCTATATAAATAAAATGTATTACTATTTATTATTAATAAATCTAAAAAATGGGTACCTAAGATGGATGGATTCCCATTATCCATGCATATGATTTGTACAGTAAGCCAACAGTTTGGTTAATAAGTAATGTTAAATTAAACATATTTCTACATATATTATAAATTTAAAGGCACGGTGGCATGGTGACACAGTTGTAGTGCTACTGCCATGCAAGGAGTAGACTGGAACCTATGTCCCAAGTGCTCGCTGTGTGGAGTTTGCATGTTCTCCCTGTGTCTGTATGGGTTTCCTCTGGGTGATCCAGTTTCCTGCCACAGTTCACAGACATGGTGGTTAGGTAAACTAGAGTTGCTAAGTTGGCACTAGTGGATGTGTGCGTGTGCGTGTGTGTGTACACATGCACCCTGTGATGGACTGACGCCCTTTCCAGGTGTTACTCTTGACTTGCATCTGATGATTACTGAAATAGGCTCCAGCTGCCCTGCAACCCTGCCCTGGACTTTTTGGTTAGCAAGATGGATGAAATGTTGAAAACTAATGTATCTCTCTAGGTATTACCATAGGGGATCTAGAAATTAAATCTTTCTATTTGTTATAGATTTTTGTTTCTGTATTGTCCAAACCATTCTTTTTGATTCTTTTTTTTTGTTTTTCTCTAGAAAAGAAAAAGCACTAATAGGTGTAATTTGTTTTTTTATTAAAAACAAGTGATATTCCATACAATCAAGTCAAACATAACCAAACTAAATTCAATCCCTACCCCAGTGAAAGAGAGGAAGACAAACAGCCAGAGTAAAAGTAAAAAAGAGGGAAGAGAATCCTTTTCTCCAATATAAATGCTTATTCTAAAATGTTATTGATTAGATTCTGCCAGGTGTTAAAAAATTTTTTGAACAGATCCTCTAAGTGAGAATTTGAGTTTTTCCCCATTTCAAATAGTATATACAACATCAGTTACCTACTGACTTAAAAGAGATGGGCTAGGATTCTTCCAGCTGAACAAGATAAGTCTATGTGTGCTAATAGTGAGGGTAAAGGCAACTACAGTCTGTTTGTTCTTCTCCACTTTAAGCACATCTGGGAATACACCAAACCCAGGTGTTAATGGGGTAAGAGTGATTGTGACACAAATGCTGTCTGATAGACATTTAAAAATTTTGGTCCAGAATGATTTAAATTTGGTGGACACCCAAAACATTTGGCCCAGTGAGGCTGGAGCTCGAAAGCAATGTTCACAGGGTGGATCTTGCCCTGGATACATTTTGGGTAATTTTAAAACAACATAGACATGCTCAATAAAAGATTTTAAATTGAGTAATTGTATGCTTTGCGCATATGGAGCTAGAGTGAACTCTATTCATAGCTGACTTCCATTCCTTTTCTGAAATGTTAAGTAAGAGATCCTTTTCCCAATGTACTCTGAGATCTTTGAAAGGAAGGGACTTTAAAATGTTTTTATATATTACAGAAATGCTGTCTGAGTCTTCAAGACTGATCAATACTTCTTTTGAAATAGAAATAGGTAGGAAGTGAGGAAAATTGGGCAGATTCCATTTAGCAAAGTTTTTAATTTGAAAGCAGTGAAAAAATTGTGTTGATGGGAAGTTAAATTTGAAGTGTAACTCTTCGTAGGATACAAAAACATTATCTATATATAATTCTCCAAATGATGTAATCCCTACATTTTTCAAACATTAAAAACTGTGGAAGTTTGAGAGGTTGGAAAAGGGTGGTTATAGTGTAGAGGTGCAACAGATAAAAGTTTCTCCATCTTGAAATGCTTCCTACATTGGTTCCATATTCTGAGTGAATGAAGAACAATTGGGTTGTTAGTATATTGACGATAACTTGTATTTACCGGGGAACAAAGCAACGAATATAAAGAAGTACTGCAGGATTTTATTTCTACTGCGGACCAAGCTTCTGAGTGTTCATCAATTTGTGTCAACGTCCAGGTTTTTATAGCTTGTATATTTGTCGTCCAGTAATAAAACTGAAAGTTAGGTAGTGCTATGCTTCCTTCTGCTTTAGGTCGTTGTAGGGTTGCCCTTTGGATGCGTGGATGTTTTCAATTCAAAATAAACGAGGTTATGACTGAATCTAATTTCTTAAAAATGATTTGATAATGTATAAATGGATGCTTTGAAGGATATTCATATCCTGAAACAGCTTCTCATTTGTCATATTTATGACCTTTACAACTTTCCTTATATCCTTTGTAACCTCCTTTATATTACTCTTTATCTCATTTATGTAGTAGTGCAGTAATTATTATGGTGATCATTACCTTCAGCTCAGACTGTTTGTTTCGGTTTTCTCCATGGTCTGTGGGTGGAATAGCAAGCCCAGTTGGAGACAGTGCCGCTGACCTGCGGAGGGTAGTTGACAACGTGGATAGTAAGGCCATGCTCAGTTCCAATGAGACTCCTGGAAATGATGAGTTCTCCTGGCCTGACTTAATTACAATTTTTATCCCATTTTCACTCTAGGCTGGAGATGATGCTGCAGCACAAGGCAGGAACCAATCCCGGGCAGGGTGCCAACCCACCGCAGGACACACACACCCACACACCAAGCACACACTAGGGCCAATGTAGAATCGCCAATCCACCTAACCTGCATGTCTTTGGACTGTGGGAGGAAACCGGAGCGCCCGGAGGAAACCCACGCAGGGAGAACATGCAAACTCCACGCAGGGAGGACCCGGGAAGCGAACCCAGGTCTCCCAACTGCGATGCAGCAGCGCTACCCACTTTTGCCACCGTGCCACCCAGCTACCATAATATGGTGTGGAATCAGCCTCTTATAAAGAGAAATGGCAGGATTCCTCACAGTAAGCCAGTAAAGATTATCATAACGGATTTTCAGATAGGCATATCATTCCTATGGGCCCTGTTTTGTAATGTGGATTCTGATTCACAGTTGTTTTTACTTTCTCGTGTATGTAGTATAGAGAAAGTATATTTGCAAAAAAATTCTACCTCAAGATTTTGATGAATCTCCACGTTTCATGTGCTCCTGAACACATTTTGACAATTTTTGCAATTATGTCTGCGTGTGTGTCTGTATTCTATGTATGGAAACACAATAACTTGAGGATGCTTTGAGCTGGACAAATGAAATTTGGGGTAAGGGTGCTATATCAAAATGCTGCTTTCTATCAACATTTGGGCAACATATGTCAACCAGAAATGGTACTTTACCTGAACACATTTCAAAATTAAAAAAAAAAGAAAAACTGGTACATAGTATAATAAACAATTAATTGAAATTTTGCATAGTAGTTTTTCATGTGAAATTGCATTATAAAGAAGAAAAAAATAATTGAAATTTTATATCATGTTAGTCATAGATATAGAATTTTACCTTAATCAGATAACCGGAAATGATATCTTAACAGGTATCAGCACAACTACATATGCATTACTGCCATTATATAGAGATAAATAATTATATCATTAGATATAAAATTTGACCATGATCAGGTGACTGGAAGTGGTATATTAAAGACCACAAAAAAAAAAAAAAATCAGATTTGAAATTCCAGTTTGATCAGATTACCGGAAGTAGTTCTTTGCCATATAAACTTGCTTTATAAACAAAGATAAGTGATTGAAATTTTATAAGAAGCACAGAGACACAAAGTTTCATTATAATCAGACAACCAGAAGTGGTATCTACTTTACTTGAATACGTATAAGGAAATTGAGTAGAGAACAATCCAGATTTGTTTATGCTTTACATGTGGTGCTTTACAAAAGACTTGCAAATTGGCACTCATCAATGCCCTTAACAAAATAACTAACTATTGTCAGTATACAGAAGTATATTTGGTATGGATCATTGTGACACACCTGGTATAATAAAAGTCTATTGTCTTGTACGACTGATGTTTTTATAGGCATCAAATTTGTGTCTACTTTTTTTTTTTTTTTTTTTTAACCCAGAACTAGGGATTTTTTATAATGTACCCCACCACTTTGATTGATTGACAACATTACAATATGCTTTCTTGGCAGCTGATTCTGTGATATTGTTGAAGCAGGTTTATCTGTTAAACAAATTATCATATTTTGACATTTAGGTACTTGTTGCTGTCTTTTTTAAGGTAAATTGTGATCCACACTTGTTTTGAGCTGTTTTTTTTAAATTTACCTTTTGCTTTTTTTGGTTTTGTGCTTAAAATACACCACTTTAAATGATTTAATAGTGTTTGTGAAATTTTCTTCATTGTGCTGGTTCTGAATTTTCACGAAAGGTTATTAATTCATTGGTGAAATTACTCAGCTTAGTGTTAGTAAGTATTTGTGTTATCGTGTTACTTATCAAGTATGATGGCTACATATGAACACTAACAGTTAAGTTTGTTTTTCATTGTTACATGTTATTTTGTCAACGAAAGAAATTTGTTTTATCAGTAATTATGGTGGTTGTTTGAACTAATTTAATAAATGATATTACAATCAATGAAATCACTTTTATAATTTTTCTGGTAAGAGATCATTTTTAATTAAAATATAGATATTTAAAATTTTGAAATTTACATACCATACCTTTCTGATCTGCGCTACACATTTACTTCTTTGTCCTTATGTTTAATTCCACAAATTGTATTTCAAATATGTTTTGATCTTTCATCAATTTTGTACTGTTTGTGAATTAATTTCTTCTCGTTTTCTGTATTTTTTGGATTGTCTGAACTTTTTTTTTTCTAATTACCTACATTTAATTTTTTTTTGAAAATGAGAGTTAAAAAGCAAACAGCATCACAAAGGCAGAAGGAAATTAATTAGTTGCATACATGTTTACACTCTGATTTTTCATATAGAATAAACAGAATGAAATAGACAGGCCTAGAATAATACATAATTTTGAGAATATCTAATTATTCATCTCATTTAGTAAGTTTATTAACTGCATTGAACGTATTATTTTTGTTAACTGTTATTTAAGCAATTACATGCTATAAACACAAAATAAAACCAGAATTGGAAATTTATCTAATCAGGAAAAAGAACTATAAAAAAAACTTGAAGTTTGAATAAGTACATGTTTTGTTTCACAATTTGACATATTAGATACAATTATTATATAATCTCTATTTATATGAGAAAGTTGAGTGGAGAACACTCCAGGTTGCTTTTTTATTAAAAATCAAAAAAAACAAAGCAGTAGTGTAAAGGCAGTCATGCAGCACACACAGCTCCAGGGCTCTCAGTGCATATAAAGTGTATAAGGTCAATATTGAAGAAATGAATAGGGTAGAAATGAAATGAATAGGGTAGAAATGAAAAGTCGACGATTAAACGAAGAAGAAAGAAAAGCGCAGAGAAGAAAGACTCAAATGCGTTGGACAGAAAAAAAAGCAAAAAAGAATAATGGAGGTGCAAATTCAGAAAATAAGGAAAGTAATTTTCATCCCGGAACAAGTGGAATTGAAAAAAAAGCACGTCCAATCTGGCTCAGAATTAAATGACAATGAGTGAAAGACAAAGTAGAACCTCATAAAGACGTTTACAAACGTTGGCGCTAAACATATGCAGAGCAGGTTAGAGACTATGAAACCAGGGAAATTAAAAAGGCTCAAAAAATAAACGTTGGCGCTATACACATGTGGAGAAAGTTGAAGGATATGAAAGTAGGAAAATTACAAAATATAAAAAAGTAAAGATCGCAGTAGCGCAAACAAACTAACTGCCTCATTTAACTATGCACCAGTCTAACTTTGGTTTTGCACAATAATTACTATACTATTGCACCTTAACACTTAATTCTACTTCATTCACATAATTTTACTTATTTATTATGTTCTACTATACTGTTATCTTTCAATCTATGACTTTTTGTTAATCTGATATTCTTCTAACTTTGCACAGTTTCTGATAAGTGGATCAGGATGCATTTCACTGCGTGTTGTCCTGTACAACTATGCATGTGACAAAAAGAATCTTGAGAATTTCAAAAACGGAGTTTACCGCACATGCATTTATTGGTTACTTTGTTAATGTATATATATTTATCTGTCTGGTTATTTAAAAACCTAAATTTACCCCAGGAGTCAAAAACGTTCTGTCTAGCCCTTGTACAAAAACCTAGACAAAATCTGGGGTATCACCTTCGTAACCCCATGTACTTTTGAAACTGTGAGAGGAAAATAGCACGACTTTACAGACAGGAGTCCAATGCAGAACTCTACTTACTTTTTTACTTTGTAAAAAAAAATTATTAACTGCTGATTATGTAGATCATTTTGTCTATGCTGAAATTCCAAACAGAGAAACCTATCCTGACCTCATTAAAAAGATTCAGCATATTGGGACTCGCAAGATTACAAATATTGTTTTTACAGAAGTTCTGAAATAAAAGTGAAACTAATGAAATAGCAACAATTCAAAGAAAAAAAAATCTTAAAAGTGTGTATCCAGAAAACCAAATACGAGGGTTGGTGAGCAAAGCGAGCAGGGGGCAAAGCCGCCTAGTTTTATTAAAAATTAAAGTGTAAGAGTAGCCTTGGGGCTGAATTAAGGAGGTGGGGGCCATCTATTCCACACATTATCATTAGGTGGATATGTTGCTCTTTGCACAGGTTTAGTTGCAGCTCTTATAATTGTAGCTAATCCTTACCCTTTTTATAAAAAATAATAAAAAAAGCACAAGCAAAGCTGCAACCAAAATCAGCATGCAACTGAATGAAACTAATTGAAATACTCAATACAGTTTTCATGCTGAATAAAAAAAATACTGCATGATTTGGTCTTCCAAACTCATTTCTAACCTAGGCCTGAAATCTATAATTACTTCCAAAATAAATTATATAATGCAACACAGTGATTCCAGTCATACTATACCTTTTCTGGATTGCTGTAGAGTGACTTCAAAGTTGTGAATAAAGGAGGACAGCCTTTGCTGAAATTGTTTTTTAAGAATTTATTGATTATTTCCCTAAAGTTGTCCCCTATAAAAAAAAAAAAAAAATGTAAAATCTTCCACCACAATACACCCTTAACTGTTATAAATGATTGCATTTTACCTGATTTAGATATCTTGAAAAATTGCAATAATAATCAGGTTTATTAAGGTTTAACTGAAACTCAAAATTCTTTAACACATGTAAAAAATTATAATGCAAATTCTATAAACTCACCATAAAAACTCTTAAGTTAATGATTGAAGACATGCTTTTTAATTATTAGAATAAGCTGAAGGTTAAAGTAAATGATTCTTAGTATTCATAGCGTCAAAGAAAAAAATAAAAAGTAATATGTATTTCACAAGTCAACAATAAACAAGAATGCAAGTCTACTGTGCCCAAGAAAAAAACAAATACAGCACTGATGATATTTTACTTGTGAATCACTTGGAAAGCAATGGACAATTCTGTTTGGCTCTATTTAATTAAGAAATTTTGTGTTGTTCAAGAAAAAATACTTTATTTAAATGCATTAAGATCAGACACAACATAATAAAATTAATATAAATACTCCAATTAGACAAATACTTTCATAGTCAACATACATTTTTCAAAACAAACAAAACACCAGAATCTTTTTAATTTGTTTTTTTTCTTTATGACTTTATACCTGAGACAAAATTTAATGGCAACCTCTTAGGAGACATAGCTCTGGGATGTAGCTTGCCAATATCTTCATAAATCTGAAGCCTCTTCTCTATGGTACCTGCAGCAAGATCACCCAAAATTACAAAAATATAAGTTTCATTAGCACTGAAATGTAAACTGAAGCGTAAGGCTTTTTCCTGTACCAATAACAACAGACTACTGCCCTACAGACAACTATGGTATGGACAAACATTTGAACTTTGGTAACTGGTATTACTTTTAAACATACTATAAAGCACAGACTACCAAAATGTTAAGTAAAATTAAATAAAAGCTTCCTATGCCGGTAATGTTAAAACATAACAAAACTGTAGTTTTTAATGACATTTTGGCATTTAAACTTTACATCTGATGTAAAACTTTGTAATTTTTGACAGATGTATGTACATAAGTGTGCCTTGTGTCTGCAGCCATTTCACTTTGTTAAAAAAATTATAAAGCCTAAGATAGACAAAAAGATTGAAAGCAGAGTCCCTAGTATTTTGAGGATTAAGGACATGGTTCTCTTTCTAGTTAAGACTGATTCTTGTTACTAAAGTAACAAACAACCTAACTTGGTTAAATAAATAGATAAACAAACAGAAAAGAAATGGAACAATATTTAATGTACTAAAACACCTTAAGGCAAAACACTCTAATTTAGCTCGTTGAGTTAGTAGTGTTATCTCTAAATCTGCAGACCTCAATGAATATGCCATGAACAGAATCATTTTAAAAGGTAAACACCTTTCAGCAGCAGGCCTAAAATGTTTCACTCTGTTTCCTAAAGACATACACAGATATTTAACTGTTGTATTCAGAGACACTTTCCACCCTTTATTGTTCATCTATCATTAGGTGCATTTTAAGAAACTGCTGCAGTGCTACTCTAAAATTAAACTGAAGAGAAGCATCAATAACCACAGCAAAGTAGAACTTACTCCTGTAGATTGGAATGGCTAGTAATAACTTACATCAGTTGTACTATTCTGGAGTCCTCAGAACAACTCTGCTTTGCACACCAAATGAAAGAGTCAATGAAAATCAACTGGGGTTCATGCATAAATGGTGCATATGCACAATAATATTGCATACGCCCGTTTTTACGTTCACTTCGAGATGTATAAAAACTATACTTGCCATAAAGCTTCACACATTTTCATGGCAGCCTCACACTATGCGCACAAACTTTTCTGCTCGTTTTTGCAAATTGCCAACACCCAGCATCGAAGCAGTTATACTGCTTCTGTGTAGTGTCCCTTTCTTTTTCATATTTGCATCCATGACGCCAGCTTCATCAAATGCACCGAAATTAATTGCATATCGTTTACAAATTGAAGGCACTTGATTGTAATCAATCTGTAACAACATAATGCACAGAATGGCCAAACTATTCCAACTACCATGGCTGCTTTAGCGTTGTTAGAAGACATTGCAAATGGAAGAATCAGAAGAGAGCACATTAGAGATCATACTGATTTCTTGGCACATGATGATGACTGGCTTCCAAGTCGATTTAGATTTCCAAGACCTATTCTCTTGGAGCTGTATGCTGAACTGGGGCTGGCTTTACAAAGGAAGACTTTGAAGAACTGTGCTCTACCTGTTCCTTTGCAAGTTCTGTTCACCCTCAGGTTTTTAGCCGACATGAATTGGCTGACCAATCAGGTACTTCTGATTCGTGCCATGCCAGCTGCATGGGATGATATTATCTGCTTGTCAAGCAGATACAAGATTGCTGTACAATGTGGTTTAAAAGGTAGACATCAAAGAGCAATTTGCAGCAACATCTTGTCTTCCAAATTTAATTGGGGCAATATGACTGCACAAAAAATGCTATACGGGTGCCATCACAAAATGAATGTGCTTATGTAAATAAGAAAGCATTTCCTCGCTATTAATATGCAAATTATCTGTGATGCAAAAATGAGTCTCATTAATGTTGTCACAAGATGGCCTGGCTCACCTCATAACTCATTCATCATGAAAAATAGTAGTATTGGGAACAAACTTGGAAATGGCGATGAGCGTGATGGCTGGTTTCTCGCCAAGATAAGACATTTAATATTACCACTTTGGTCAAATTTGTAAATTATCTGTATGATGTACCCATATAACATGATTACTTAGGTGACAGCAGGTACCCTCTGAAGATGTGGCTTTTCTCACCCTGCTCGCTAACTCACTGACTAAACAAGAATGACGTTATAATGACCTCTACTCTCGGGCTTAGGCTGTGGTAGAATGTATTACAGGGCAGCTTTAAGAGCTGTTGGCGCTGCCTGGATAAGACTGGTGGAGTGCTGAGCTATAGTTCACACAAAGCGTGTCACATTGTGCTAGCCTGTAGCGTGCTGCATAATGAGGCTTGCCCGTACCTGAAGAGATGCGGTATGATGAACCAAATGATCAGCCAAATTGGACAGCATTACAACTTCAACGGAATGTAATTAGATGAATGTAAACACAGGTAAGCAGATGTAGCATTTAATTTTTTAAATCACTCATTTGATTGGTCAATATTACATAGTACTGCCTTTATATTCCATAGTTCAATTGCTATATTCTGTAGCTCATTGGCTATATCTCTTACACCATCCACTAAAGCGTTTTGTGATTCCAGAACAGCATCTGTCAGCACACGGCCAGATGGTTGCCCAGCAGTTCCCAAGGTAGAGGTGTGTGAGCAGCGAGTGCACGACGATGTGCTCGGCACAGCAGCAGCACCATCATCATCATCACCCGGAGTCACGTCCCCAGCATTGGGATCAGCTTTTGTAATACTATTATAAAGAATAAATAAGAATAAATATTGATCAATGCTGCATCTGCTGCCTGCTTGATTGATTTAAACAAGTATGGACAATGGTAAGTGAAAAAAAATGAAAACTCACCCTCACCCACAGAGATATCAGAATCTCCCTCACCTGCTGGTAAAATGCCAATTACAAGTGTTTCGCTAATTATTGCAGCAACTTGCTACTCAAACAGTGTGAACCCCAGAATTTCGCTGCCTCCTCCAGTGGTGTTCACACTTTGGGCTGTGACTCGTCTTTTCACTGTGACTTTAATATCTGACCACTTTTTTAACTTTTTTTATTTCGGCACTTTATCACTTTCTGAACCTGAGCTTCTGAGGGCTTCCGCAACACTGTGCCACTCAATCATTTTACTTTAATTGCTTGTACCAATTGTTATGTCATCAAATATGTTTTTCCTTGCCTCTTCTGCACTTAACAGGACCTCCACTTTGCATTCACTGAAGATTTTTTTTCCCTCACATGCTTTAGCCATTTTCTTTTAAGAAAACACCGAATGGAAGGGGCTATTTATATTGAATTACATATTCAAATATGAGAAATTCTGTGAGGAGTCAGGGTGGGGATGTAGGGATTGGGATTTAAAAAAGGAAAGTGCGTGGAACTTGATGCACGACATTATACTGCACAAGAGGCCCCTTAATACTTTGAAAAGTGAAGGATGTGGATTAAGATGTCATTAAGTGATGACAGCATTTCCTGTTATACAATAATTCCTTTTAACTGATGATGATATTTATTAAATATGGGCCTGTATAAAGCTATTTGGAACTGGATACTGGATTAAATGTTGTGAAACTAGGGGAAAAAAAAATCACAACTTATTTGTAACATATTGAGTCCATCAAGGCAGCTGCCTTGGCTCTGTGGTAATTTTAATCCATAAATGTGTGGCCAAATAATGAAGGAATCTTACCATCAAAAATTGATGACAAACCCATAGCAATTTTAGATCAATAACAATGATAAGGCTATACACAGAAATTAACCTGTAAAGCAGTAAACAGTAACACATTGTGGGCACTCCCCTACTACACAAAGTTCAGTGAGTTGTGAAAGTTATGTCAAGAAAAAAAAAATCATAAAGTACCACGGCAAAGACATTTGTGCTAAAATAAGACTGCAACCACCATAGGCACAAGATATTCTCATCTTTATTGTATAACAGACTGTTTAACATCAAAGCTCAGTAGTACTAGGGTGTTGTACCATGTTAGCCATTATGAATGTAGTAAGAAGTCAAGCAAAATGACACAGTTTCTTGCATGGAGAAGGGGATGGAGTTGCCTCGAAAGCTTGCATATTGTAATCTTTTTAGTTAGCCAATAAAAGGTGTCATTTTGCTTGACTTCTCACTACATCAAAGCTCAAAAACCCACCTTCACATTTTTATCTTTAAATGCTAAAGGCACACTGAATGGCTGACAGATATCTACATCAGCAAGCACTTTACCTGATGACATGGGAGCAAATTATCAGAATTTGTACTTTACAATTAAGGTTTATAAAAAGTAAAGTGAAGGTTATTGGTATTAAAACAGAAATGCTTAGAACACTTCCTGTAAGATGACCTGAGTCAGTAGTTAAGCTTCAATTGTTTCTTGTATAATACAGAGTTTAAATTTACTTTTCCTTGAATTTCAACAAATGCTAGTTTTTCCTACAAACCTCTTTATTAAACATTAAATAACAAGATGACTAATCATCAGCAAAACTAACCTAAACTACTACAGCACCTCTGAATCTTTGAATATAACATATTCTTTGAATATAACATATTCAATATAACATTGAATAATTCCATTAAACAAACAAAAAAAACATCCTTGCAAGGTGGGCTGACCTGAATTTGCTTGCAAATTTTAGGATACACTGCAAACATAACACAGTTGATTCAGGCTGAACCTGAAAATCTGCTAAATAAAAAATGATAATACATCACCATATACTTTACATAGTGTCATATAAAAATGCCAGCTTGTCACAATATTTGAATTATGGGATCCTGGTCAGTTACAATAGTTGATGCAAGATAGGAATCAACCTTATACAAAATTCTAGTTCATCATAAAGCATATTAAAACAAACACAAGCATAACCAAATTCCTTCATATACCTTTTGTGTGATTATTGTGCTTTTTTGTGCACTATAGTATCAATTGCTTCTGTTGTATATAATGTTGTGATGATGTAATATATTACATATTGTACTGTTTACTGTCTTTTGCTATTATTGCACCTGTGTTTACAACAGCAAGACAAATTCTTAGCAACTGTTGCCTGACAATAAAGTTAAAGTCAAACTTAGACTGAGGGACAAAGCCAGAGTAACCTGAGAAAACAGTAAGAAACATATAAAGAATTTGCTTAATAATAATATTATGCTTAATAACTCCACCCAGAAAAGTGATAGGGGGATAATTCTAACCCATGTGGTTGAAGCTGTGAGAGACAACACTGCACCACCATAGCCCACTCAGCAGACAGCAGTAACTTGCACCAAATTCTAGAATCAAACATGAGTGAGACACACCTGTGCTGTGGCAGATGTTAGTTGCTCCAAACCAAATCTTTATCTCAAAGTTAGACAAATAACACAATGACTTTCACTACCTATACTGTTCAAATGTGCCACAAATTGTTCATCCTGAAGACCTACTGATGACATGCCTATATCACAGATACATTAACTGTTGTAGGCATTTAAAGAATCCACGGTCAACTAACAAATTTGCATGTTACAGGGTTGCCACCATATCTTGTTCATAATGCTCTTTGATTTTTGGCAGTCTGTTTTACTTCCATACATATGAGTGTATTAATGGTTGAAAGAGCAAGAATTGTTTACATGTTGTCAGTACATTGTGCATATTGTGAATTTTCAAGCAGTGCAGTGTATTGTGTCAAGGGAGAAAGTGAAATGCAAAACATGTTAATTCAGGACACCTAGATAAAGGTTTGCTTTGTTTCTTTCATTAGCTACTATAATACACAACAGAAAATGTATTAACTGATTTATACTTATAAGACAAAGATATTCAAAGTTCTAGGCACAGTGGTAGTGCTGCTGCTTTGCAGTAAGGAGACTGTGGAAGATTGTGGGTTCACATCCTGGTTCCTCCCTGTGTGGATAGCGCTTTGAGTACTGAGAAAAGCGCTATATAAATGTAATGAATTATTATTATTATTATTAATTGGCTAATTAAGAACTGATCAATAGATTATAAACCAAGACAAAAATCAGTTGATTACATCAGCGAGTAATAAGGCTAAAGAAACATTAATGTTGAAATCAAGGACCCTAAATGAACCATCACATTAAAGTCACTAGTGACACAAAATACATAAAATAAATAGAAATAATGGAAACACCAAGAAGTGCTACAATGTCACTTACTTGGCTGAAGAGCTTTTTCTAAGCCTTCATAATATGACCAGTTTTCTGCATTTCTGTTAATCAGTTCTTGATAAACCACTGCAGCATCTTCAAGCCTACCTAATTTTAAAAACATATCCCCTAAAGAAAAAAGGAGAGACAAAATGATACACCTACAAAATTAAATGCTATTTTAGTAAGGTTACAGCAAAACCGTATTGTTATAAAGTATACCAAAAAGGATTTCAGAAATACTTTTTAAAGTGTACAAAAAAGTCATTAAAATAGACACATGCCAACATGTATACATTCCAATTGTTTGAAATAACTGTTTAATACCTTTGATTTCCTCAACAGCGAGTTTGTCACAAATCTGTTTGTCATAATTCTCAATATGTTCTAGTGACTCCTCAAACAACATAGCTTCCCTCATGACTTCAATTTGGTATAACAGTAGCTCACTATACTCATAATCTATTCGATTAGGAGGGACCTAGTGAGGAAAAATAAAGAATAATTGATTTTGCGATTATTTAAAATAAACTTCAACAATGAACGTAAAAAAACTGTAGCTAATTAAAGTATACAGTTCCAACACAAAATGAACAATGCAATCATTTTAAATATATAATTTAATCAGAATTTTTTTCTCTTACATAAGAGAAGAGAATTCACTATTTGATATGAACATTCATTTTATTTTTGTACCTGTTGTGTTTTCCGAAATTCTTCTAATAACTTTAAGGCCATGTCATAATCTTTTAATAAATGATAGGCAATTGCATAGCCAATCCATGATGCTCGTTGTGTTGGTCTCAACTGTAAAAGCTGGTATCTTGTTTCCTATAAAAAGGCAACATACTACACTATAAATAATTAAGAGAAACACATAAATATTTCAATTAAACTATTTCTTTCAATTTATAAACAAACCATTTTTAAATTTCTTATTCACAGTCAGGTGCAAAGGTTCTTAAGTTACTGCATCCAGCAAAGATATAATGTACTAAGAATGTGAAAAGTATTTTTTTTTTTTTTTTTTTTAATCAAAAACACTATTCAGACCCATGAGTTTAAAACTTTTGTCCAATGTACTCTACACATGACAATGCTAATAGTACTACTGCTGATACTACTATTAAAATGAAAGTATAACTTTTCGAGAAATAAGCAGGGATGATTTTATTCACTGTACAAAATGTTTAATGAAAACATTTTACATCCAAAGACGTGACAGTCAATGGATAGGTTGGATGATTCAAGCTAAACACATGTTGAACTTCAGTAATATAAATATAATGGTAGTATGCTTTATTCGGTTTTATCTCTTCCAAGCTTAGTATTTTTGTGAGAAACCACTTTATTTATGGCTGGATAGCAAAGTTTTGTTAGTAGTCAGATATTTATACACTTAAAGAACTTCAAGTCAAGATGGTTAAATCAGAGGAACAGCAAAAAGCAAACAGATACGTAACAGAAAGGATGAACCAATCAACCTGAATTGGTAAATTTGTTCCTTAATGAGAATGTATTAAATCAGATTTAAAAAGCCTAATTTTAGGTTAAAATGCAAGCCAAATACTTGCACATGGCTGGAATGCTGTTATCTTACTTGGGTTATTGATGAAAGGTATTCAACATTTGCTGCAAAAAATCATGGTGATACAAGAAGGGTATAACAAGATTCACTGTGCAATTTTTAACATTCAGATTATTAGTTTTAAACACACCATTAAAGCATGTGTACAGTATGTACACGTACAAAACATATGCAGTAACATCCACTGACATATCAAATTTAGGGGCGGAGTGGTGGCTCTGAGGCTAAGGATCTTTGCTGGTATCCAGAAGGTTTCCGGTTCGAATCCCCGTCACTGCCAAAAGAGATCCTACTCTGCTGGGCCCTTGAGCAAGACCCTTAACCTGTAATTGCTCCAGGGGCACTGTACAATGGTTGACCCTGCACTCTGACCCCAAGGGGTATGCGAAAACTAACAAATTCCTAATACAGGAAATTGTATAAGGCAAAATAAAGAACATTATCCTGGAAACCTCTTCCAGTTATTTAAGCAACAAAAGAGGTTAGTACGCATACAAGTTCAGCTGCTATGACCAGTTGTCTATACATTGCACGTATATGCACCAGTTGTCAGAAGTATGGCATAAAAGATATGGCATTTTGAAGGGTAATTTGCAGTTTGCAAGTGAAAAATGTATTTGTAGAAAGTGTGTGAGAGTGGTGCAGAATTCTGATGCATTATGTTTAAATTTATATATACGCAATGGAGTTGTTTTGCACAAAGTAGGAAAGTTATACTGTTTAGGTGGCATGTTGAGTGAAGGTGGAGGTATGAGCAAAGCAGTGAATGTGGGGGAACAGACAAACCCTGAAGAAATTCCGGAAGCTCTTTCCAATTTTGACTTCTAAAGCAATTTCTCTGGCATTGAATAGAACATTTTATGAAAAAACATGTGAGGAGCACCATGCTGTATGGGAGTGAGATATGATTGATGAAAATAGAACATGGAACAAAGATGGAAACAACGCAGATAAGAATAATTAGGAGGCTATGTGGGGTGTCACAGAGTGAGAAGAAGATGAATGCAGAATTAAGATAAAGTCGGTGTAGAGGTGACAGATGTGCTGGGGAGAATCAGTCTATGGTAGTTTGTGCATATGAAACAAAACACTAAAGATTGAGTAAAAGAGGTGCACCAAGATGGAGGTGGAAACAGATGAGGCAAAGAGTGTGGTTAAAAAAAAAAAGACGTGACTGGAGGTGATGTAAGTTGATATAAAAACCCCAAATAATACAGAGGACCACAGACACATTGGAAACTTAAAAGTATAAAGTTATCTACATTTTTTCTTTGATGTGAGACAGCATGGAGCACATGAAGGAAAGATAAACAGCAAATTAAACACATATTTAGCAATTTATAGTGATCTTCACTTGTATATAATTTGAGGGAACAAACTAACTTTTCATTTTAATATTCTGTTTTTAAGAAAGATTTCAACATTTTGATAAATCAAGAGCTCATTCTTTAATTTCCAAAGACAACTGATAAGTGTACAGACAGGTCTCTTGTGTTCCCTCTTGTGTTAATTCCACCACAATAATTAGCAGGTTTTACTCACCCTGTAACCTTCCAGGTCTCTCATCTGTATCTGCAGGAGAGATAGGTCTCTTAGAATCTGCAGATTGTCTTTGTCCAGCTTCAGAGCATTACGATAGCATTTAATAGCTTCGTCATACTTTTTATCAGACCTTTGCAGAAGACCATAAACATGCCAACCTAACTCCAAAAATGTCAAGGACTATAAAATATAATTTTTATTATAGCTAAAAGAAAAATAAGTGACAATTTGCAAAAACTCTCAAGAGAATAAAAGACAATCAAAAATGCTTTTATGCAAGTTGATTTTAGTTGTCTTAATGTATATGGAAACATAAAAAAGTTCTTCTTCTTTAGGCTGGTCCCATTAGGGGTTGTCACGGCAGATTACCTTCTTCCATATCTTCTTGTCCTCTGCATCTTGCTCTCTCTCACACCCATCACCTGCATGTCCTCTCTCGCTACATCCATAAATCTTCTCTTAGGCCTTCCTCTTTTCCTCTTACCTGGCAGCTCTGTCTTTAACATCCTTATCCCAATATACCCATCATCTCTCCTCTGCACATGTCCAAACCAACACAATCTCGCCTCTCTGACTTTGTTTCCCAACCATCCAACCTGAGCTGACTCTCTAACGTACTCATTTCTAATCCTGTCCCATCCTTGTCACACCCAAAGCAAATCTTAGCATCTTTAAATCTGCCACCTCCAGCTCTGTTTTCTGCTTTCTGGTCAGTGCCACCATCTCCAACCCATATAACAAAGCTGGTCTCACTACCGTCCTGTAGATCTTCCCTTTCACTTTTGCTGATAACCGCCTGTCACAAATTACTCCTAACACTCTTCTCCACCCATTCCACCCTGCCTGCACTCCCTTTTTCACCTCTCTTCCACAATCTTCATTACTCTGCACTGTTGATCCCAAGTATTTAAACTCCCCCACCTTTGCCATCTCTACTCCCTGCAACTCACCATTCCAATGACCTTCTTCTCATTCACACACATGTATTCTGTCTTGTTCCTACTGACATTCATTCCTCTCAACAGCATATCTCCACCTCTCCAGGGTCTCCTCAACCTGCTCCCTACTCACGCTACAGTTCACAATGTCATCAGCAAACATCATAGTCCAAGGGGACTCCTGTCTAATCTCATCTGTCAACCTGTCCATCACCATTGCAAATAAAGAGCTCAGCACCAATCCCTGATGTAATTCCACCTCCATGTTGAATGCATCTGTCACTCCTACCGCAGACCTAACCACTGTAACACTTCCCTCTTGTATACTTCTCTGCCACTCCCAACTTCCTCATACAATACCATAACTCCTCTAGAGGAACCCTGCCATATGCTTTATCCAGGTCCAAACAGACATAATACAACTCCTTCATTAATTAACTCCTTTCATTAATATTGTACAACACAGTCAATGAGTACTTGTTTACTGATTGAAACTTCTATCTCAGACAAAGATGCTGGTTTTGCTACATTGCAATTTACCTGCTCACATTGAGAAGGTGAATCCTAGCAACTTTCTCCAAGAAATAAAATTCAAAATCATACATGAAAATTAAGTTGGAAAATTAAACATTTGAAATTCAAAAAAATTACTCAAGGCACAAACATTTTGTAAAGGTTTCAGAATTCTCAACAATAATTTATTTTGGCATGTTTTAAAACAAAATTGACTTCTGCATCAAATCAAATAAATAAGATGTTAGAAGGCAATATTTTTCCCCAACAAATTTATTTTATAAAACCTATTATACTGTAGTCTAATACACTACATTAACACAGACTTTTCACCAACCCAGCAGCAAACAGGCTCTACCTGTACATATTCCTGAACTGGATTAAGTGAATTTGTAAATGTTACCGTTGTTAATCATAAACTCACTCTTTTACAATGCACATATGTTAAAAGGATACAGACGTGGCTTTTTAAATCATTCCTCAATCCTCTCCTGACAAACTCATATGCTTCCTCCTTTTTTCCAATGCAGTTCAAAGTCAACCCTTTCATTGCCAATGTCTCTGTACACACAAATGTTTCAACAATTAATTATACTGCATAAATATACGCAAATTATGCATGTCACAAATGTTAAAAAGACATTAACATAATCACATTTTTTCAAAACATAAGATATAATGGTTCATGAATACCTGAATAAAATGCTCAGCAAAAGATATGTGTACATACTTGTGTGACAGTGGACTAGTGAAGCCTGGTAAAAAATAATTCATTTTATTGCAACCAAACCTTAAAGTACAATTAAATTAAGTTGTTGCTAGTCCAACTGTTGAAGAAAACATGAAAAACATAAAAGTAACATAGGACAGGATACAATAGCATTATTTTAAAAGACAACAGCAATAAACAATAGCGGAAAAAGTAAATATATACAGTATGCATCATTTGTTTTTAACAATATAAAATTCATAAAGCAAAATCAAAACTAAAGTTAAAAGTTTATACTGTAAAGTAAAAATGTTTTAGTGAATTGTCTAGTCATTTGGGAAATACTTGATTACGTCAGCAAATGAGAATGTTATTTTGTTGCACACAAATCTGTCCATTTTCTGTGCCTTTTTGTCAATTTTGGAGATACTGGCACCATAGCTTAACAGTGCTGAAAAATATTATTGAACATTTTTACTTTACACTAAATCAATGATTTCTGTGTGTACAGTAGCAAGAAATAGTATGTGAACCCTTTAGAATAAAATGGTTTTCTGCTTTAACTGGTCATAAAATGTGACATGATCTTCATCCAAGTAACAAGTATAGAAAAACACATTATGTTTAAGCTGAAAACACACCATTTACTTCGATGTTTAGGGTCATTACCATATTCCATCACCCAACTTCTTCCGAGTCTATGCTTGCAGACAAATACTTTGACATTATCCTGTAGGACACATTGACAAACTTGGAATTCATTTGCACCTCAATGATTCTGAGCTGTCTAGGCCCAGGGGCAACAAAGCAGCCCTGAATCATGATGCTTCCTCCACTGTACTTCATCACTGGAATGACATTTTCATGTTAGTATGCAGTGCCCTTTTTGCACCATAGGTACTACTGAGTATTCTGCCCGAACAATTCAACTTTAGTTTTAACAGTCTACAAAACATTTTTCCATTAGTGTTGTGTAGTGTCAAGGTCGTC